>NC_136493.1:23493150-23593150 GCF_053919585.1 Euprymna scolopes
TTCCTTCTTTCATTGGATTATTTCAATTATGAATTATCATTACTTATCGAAGACATTGAGATACAAAATCGATCTAAGAACACTGCCAGGCACATAAAGTACCTTCGTGTGAAATTTGGGGAACAGAAATTCCATCCCCACGTTGTTACAAGTCAAGATGGAATTTCTTTTTCACAAGCACAAGGTTTATCATGTATAAAATCAACTTTTCGTTGGTAACATCGAATGGAAACAACATCTGGTGAGTTGGTGAGAACAGGAAATTTTTATGAGCACAGAAAATCATAAAATTGCCATCCCATTAACGAAATGGCTGTAATGAAGAAATCCAAGATGCAATAAACAAAAGTTAAAAAAATATATATAAGTCTTTGTATTTCAACAAAAGTTTGTACTATACATGCTCTGCACCTATAAAATAGATACATTGAGCTTCACTCGAAATTAACAGTGGTATATACAGCGGACATAACAACAACTTGGTTGCAAAATAATTATACAACGAGGTGAGGAATGATAGATTAATAAACAGCTAGACATTACTCAACCATACCCGTCTATTTGTTTGTTTGTTTTCTTTTCTTTACTCTTGTGATTCCGGTCCTTTCTGCAATGCTTTTGGTTTTCAAAACTTATATATATATATACATATATATATATATATATATATATATATATATATATATATATATATATATATATAATAGGAAAAGAAGAGTATGAAATGAAGACACAAAACTATATATAGTTAGATATAGAATGGACTATATATTGAATAATGGAATACAGGCAAAATTTGGGGGATAGAAGGGACTCTTTATGCCAGGGCATTTCGAAGCCTATTGCTTCTCATCAGAAGAGTAGAGAAGGTGCTAGGTAGCACGGAGGAGATGCGGCGTCTAGCGTAAGATTCATTAGGGATGAAAAAAATTAAGAGGAATTATAGAATGTTGGGGAAAGCTTTAATGAATTCTAAATAAATAAGGAGAAGCTTATAATTATTGTTGAGCTTTGCATTATTCGGATAAGTCTTCTTTTGTGGAATTGATCTCTCTCTTTTCCTTTTACATTAATCTCTCTCTCTCTCTCTCTATATATATATATATATATATATATATATATATATATATATATATCAGATCGGTTCAAAATTTTGACCGTTTTAAAATGAAAAACTGTGATTTTGAAAGCTTTATTCATAACAATAACAGTCTTTGCTCTCTATATAACTTAATTCCAATTCCTCGTTTGTAAAATTTTTGGGTTTTGATGTAAAAAATGAATTGAACTCATGTTCAAGTTAAAAAGCCATGTAAGTGGCTTTGCAATCTTCGAAATATATGACAATCCGAGGGAGCTAGACCAGAAGAATATGCAGCATAATTTCCTAATCAAATTCTCCTAGGAAATTTTTGGTCAATGGTGCCGTGTGAGAACGAGCGTTATTAAGATGAAAGATGACTTCTCTTCCACCCTTCCACAAACCAGCAAAATCTTTTGCACCTACCTGATATTTTAATTAAAACCATGTTTTAAAAGCAAAATAAACATTTGATAATAAAACATAACTGAGTACAATTTGTCTTGTACACTTGAAACATCGAAATTTAAATGACTACAAAGAAAATATATTTCTCGAAAAATCCATTATGGTTTAAATATATATAAAAAAACAAAACAAATAAAAAAACGGGCAACGCCTGTACGGGTCAGCTAGTTTAGTTGTCAATATCATTGTGATTCATTTGTCAATCTTTGAAATAAGTGACAATCCGAGGGAGCTAGTCCAAGAGAATACGCAGCATAAGGCAAGATTTCCTAACCAAATTCTCCTAGGAGATTTTTGGTCAATGATGCTGTATGAGCACAAGTATTATTAAGATGAAAGATGGCTTCTTTTCTAAAGAAGGCCGCGTTTGATTCAACGTGTGTGAGAATATTACAGAAAAATATGAACAATGCTTTAATGATGTAAAATTAAAAAGTTATAAATTAATCATGGTGGTATGCTTAAGTAATAACACTGTGCATAAAATAAATTACAATGTTTAATATGTCCTTTTCTACAAACCGGCAAAAACTTTTGCACCGACATGATATTTTAATTAAAACCATGTTTTAAGATCATTTAACATTCTGAGTACAATTTATATCGTATCATACACACGAAACACCAAAATTTAAATGTCTATAAAAAAATATTTCTCAAAGAATCCATTGTGGTCTAAATATTAAAAAAAAATAAGAGGGCATCGCCGGTACAGGTCAGCTAGTTTAGTTGTCAATTTCATTGTGATTCATTTGTGAAAGCAAATCTGTTTTTGCATATTATGCTTTAACAATATTTCTCATGCAAAATTGAATAAAGCTGTTTTCGTTTCAGATTATAATCCTAATATTCAATGACAACTTATTTTGGGGGGGGGGGGGGATTTATATCGAAAGACAATCCTGCAAAATTAAATCTGTGTCACGTTTTATTTTTTTTTATTTCTTGTATTCGTAGTTTTTTTGTTTTTATTTTCATCTTTTCTGATATGTCATTTATTTTGGTTAGTATTTCTTGCACTTCTACAAATCAGCAACAGTTTTTTGCATCGACATGATATTTTAAATCTCAACTAATAAACTGTGTGCTTCCTACATTCAGAGTAATTCCATTAAAATTTAATGAACTTTCTCGTTCTTCCACACTATTTACCCGCGGGAACACATTCTCACACATCTGAAACAGAGATATGAAACTTTCAGATCATCATAACAATGCAATTTGAAATCTCCTTTGATCGATTCAGGTGGAATAAAAACTAGGAGGCATTACATTTGGAACGTTCTTTATATATATATATATATATATATATATATATATATATATATATATATATATATATATAGTAAGTTATAAAATGTATATGGCGATTAAGCTATACTGAATATTCCGCGTTTCATCCACTCTATGACTCTTCTAGAGTGGATGAAACGCAGAATGTAGCTTAATCGCCATATACATTTTATAACCTACTAACTAGTTCTACCTACGTATTGAGCACTTTTGAAGTAAACACTTAAAGTTTACGCATAAATCTACACTTTCATATATTAATTTTATGTAAGTAAATTAAGTAGTTATATATATATATATATATATATATATATACATATATATATATATATATATATATATATATATATATATATATATATATATATATATATATGCACAGGCGGCAAAAAAGGCAGTCCTTACTTGTAATTTCTTCAAAAACTGCAAAATTTAATATAACTGTTTAAACAAACTATACCTCATTTGATTGGCCTTTTATTCTTCTATAATTTTACCTGTTCATATTTGACTTTTAATTGAAATGTTCTAGTGTTCACGTCAATTTAAAAAATAACTTTTAATCTGCTTTCATCCAGAAAAAAAACTGTTGCAGCTCTGTTTCGTTTTCCTGCTTTCCAGCCGACTACAGTATGGTCGTCTCCGAGTCCAGTGTCAACGGGTTCTTGATGAGCTGTCTCCTTAAGTGGTCGAATTTGCCGGGTTTCCACTGCTATTGATTACTACGACAGTTTCCCCATTGACTGCTGTACATTCATTAACCTTATCGTCGAGTGGCCTTCGGGCCTTGATAAATAGCGACTCCTGTGTAAAAAAAAAATATTATATTAAATTCTATACTGTGTCTGCTGAGTAGGTCATCATTGTCCAGCTTTGCTTCTTTAAGTCGTCTTACTCTCTACTGTTCTTCTCTGACTATAAACCTTACTTCGTCCCTTAACGGTGGATTGTTTCTCTTTTCCCTCCATAATTGGAAAGTGTGAGTCATCTAGTATCAAGTTGCAAGGTTCTTTTGAAGAGTGGCTACGACAGAGCGAGACGTGGTGGAGTATGTAAGTACATCCACTGGACTATCTGTAAAAATTAAACATCCAGTGTAGCAGCAAATTCTGGGAACATCAACCTGAAAGAACAGTCAGAAATGACTTACATACCATACATTACGAGTATGTAATCCCTACAGACACCTACACTGAAAATGCTGCTGTGAAACTTGACATAGTTATATGTAATAAGTCAAAGAGAGTTGCAACCTTGGTTGAAGTGAGTGTCCCTAATGATGGAGAGCTGAACAGAGCTGAAAGGGAGAAACAGACCAAATATTAAAGTCTCATATATGATATGAAAAGAAACTGGAATCTTAGAGAGATATCAATCATACCAGTTATTATAAGTACCACAGGGCTTATGAAGAAGAACCTGAAGTCCTCCTACCTAACTAATATTCCTGGTGAACCAAGTGCAAAAGAGATCCAGAAAATTGCACTTAAGGGAATAGCGAGGATACTAAAAAGAGCTCTCGGTTGGTTTCAATAAAACGCTGGACAATGTTGGCAGCTGGTTTGGTTGCCCCATACCCAGCGTTACAATCTTCAAAGGAAGAAAATTGGAAAAAAAAACTTTTCAATCCGTCGACGTATTACGGCTTTCTCTGTTCTTCTAATCTTACTTTCGAATTTGCAAGAATGGCATTCAAAATGAAGACAGCAGTCCAAATAATCCAGCTAATACAATTTATCTGTCCTCATTTCAAAATTCAACAGTTGTAATGGAAGTGTTTTAAAAAATAATTTATTTCAATTCCAGACGAATAAAACAAAACAAAAACTAAATGAATTTCGTCTACATAACACCACTCCTACAGACGACGCAGTCGTTCTTTATTAAACTAGGATGCTCCACAATTGATTGCATCTGGCGAGCTCATCCGCTAGGAGTACACGTCCACCAAGCTGTTTCTCATGGCTTCACTGAGACAAGGTGCTATGCTAGAGAGCCGTCGTGATTTTTTTCGAACACCGTTCACTTTTTCTGTATTCATAGCTGACCTCTATATCTAGAGACCGTTTTCTTATCCGCAACTTGGGGAACAGGTGGGTGGTAGTTTTCATCTCCACATGATGATTATGATCATCATCGAGCGCTGTCGTCATGATCATCATCACCATCCTCGTCATCGTTGTCGTCATCATCGTCGGCCTCATGTCGTTGTCATCATCATCATCATCATCATCATCATCATCATCATCATCATCATCATCATCATCGTCGTGATCGTCGTCGTCGTCGTCGTCGTCGTCGTCGTCGTCGTCGTCGTCGTCGTCGTCGTCGTCGTCGTCGTCGCGGTCCTAATCATAAAACACACAAATATCCATGGATCAATTTCAGCTTTAGTTCTGTAACATTTTTTTTTTAAAATAGGATTTAAAACAAAAACAAAAAACAAAAAAAAAGAAAGGAAAAAAATCTGTTTCTTTCAGTTTTATTCAAACATTTATTTGATTTTATTTTAACTTGAAATCTTTGAACCCACGAATAAATTTTACAAAATAAATCCAACCGAATTGAAATTGAGGGAGGGAAATGGACCCCCCCCCCCCCACATCCGATTTGTATCCATTTTCCAGCAAAGCGATATGAATTAAACATTCGGTTGAAATTACCCGAAATAGAAGGTTTCTTCATGTTGATTAGCGACGGAATTTTAATGTCTAATTAGCAACGCAATTAAATGCCATTCACAAACATAAAAAAATAAAATTAAAAACCACAACAAAAAATTAAGAGAATATTTAATTCTTTCAATCAGAAATCGGCATATCTAAACCTCAAAGATCTTCACAAAACATTAAAGCCCTCTTGACATTTGAAATGTGTTTGGCTCATTGTTAAAGAAATTCTTCAAGGACATTTGGTGGTTTATACAATGCAGTTATATAACATTTAATACTTTATTGGTTGGTTGGGAGGGTCTTATTAATTGTCTTTTAGGTGCTTCTACACTATTGGGACGACATTTCGCAAATTGTAGTACTGAATTTCACATTTTTACATGAAAACAATATCTGCGTATTCCTTGTATTTTCAAGATTATTATATCTGAAAAAAAATTACGAAGATCGATAGGGTAAAAAAAATTATTTATTAGAGAAAATTTTAAAAATAGGACTTGATTAAAACGATCATAAGACACGGAAGAGTTCAAAAGAGAGGTAATTTTCTGTTTTGATTTAAACAAGATGGTGGCAATTTGTCACCTACTAACACGATTAAAGTTGGTTTTTATTTAATAATTCAGTAATATTCAGGTAATTTCGACTACATAATTTGGAAGCTACTATTGTAATTTATTAGAATTGAGAAAAAAATCAGTTGAAACCATTGTTTTTTTTTTTTTAATCTGAAAACTCCATTTATCGACTACAAAATCTCGTCCCAATTCTGTAGAAGCGCTGGGCTTTTATACCGGTAAATTTGGAATTACAATATCAACATTGATTTTCAAACGGTGCATTTCCTATTAGTTATAAAGAAAATTAATAAAAAGAAGTATATCTATATAATTTGCGTGTAAAAGAGTTAATACTAGTAATGGGACGATTCCAATATTTTCCCCCAATTTTTACATTAGCTCCTCCTTCGCATTTATGCATTCCCTTAATTGCTTCTTTTATATTTCGGCCACTGTCCGCAATTGGCCAGGGACGACAGTGACCACCATCAACAACTGTTCTTTAATTTTTTTTTTTTTTACGAAGAGAGGGGGGTCATGTTTCCACTGGGCAACACCGGTTAACAGGCCCTGCTAGGACGATTCCAATATTTTTTACCGATTCTATTCTAGATTACGAATTTCGTTACAAATATTACATGAAAGGGCTCTACCCTTCTCGTGTAAGCAAGAAGGCAAACTAGACAAGTGAAAATGATATAAGGAAAAGGCTAGAATCGAACCCTGTATGTAAGTGTTAAAAGATAATGGATAACTGGAACTCTTAGGAACGCAGTCCATTGTTAATTCTATTAGAATAGCTAAATATTATTTATGTCAGAAAAAGAGTCGATTGTCCATTCTTTTAGAAACCTGGACATTAAATATGTCTGTTAAAAGAATGGGCAATGCGAATTAAAAACAAAATTGTTTAAAAATAGGTTAGATATTAAACAATTAAAATTAAGAATCCTTCGTTTGCCAAAAGTGTGTTTGGACAGACATATGTAAATCCACGTGAAAATTAGTCACGTTTGGAACCACACTTCTGGCGTCATAAACAAGTCAATATATTGAATCTGTGGGTCCGAAGTTGGGGAGTTGAAGAGGTAGAGTCAGGAGAGATCGAGAATAGAGCCCCTTATAAGCAAAATGGGGGGGGAGTAAACCATGTAGTTGTACAGGTTTGAATTCCTGACGTCATCAACCGGCCGACAGATGAATAAAGAAATCACCATTAATAATTTGTAACTGTTTGTCTCGTGTCGTCATTCCTTACAACGGAAAAGGTCAATGCGTTTTTATCATCATCTTGTAACGAAATTTGTACAACCCTTCCAAGTATTGTGTCCTTCTCCTCTCCATCAACAATAATGTATCTCCTCCCCTCTATATGTGTTAAGAACAGTTGTATCAATATCTCACACTCCGTATTAATATGAAGTACCCTCAAAATTGTCACAGTTGTTGTCATGATATAATATATATATATATATATATATATATATATATATATATATATATATAAATGTCATCATCATTCTGTCTGTGTTATAAGAACTGTATTAATATGAAGTCCCCTCAGTTTTGTCATTATCGTCGTAATCCTTGCATTACATGTACCCCGTTAACATGTGTCTCTTCCAATAAGAACTTCCGTCATGTTGGCCTTCGGGCCAAGATCAAAGTGTAGCATCTGTTCCGACAGATGCTGCAAGCTATGACTAGCTATGACTAGCAAGGACCAGATGTGGGGGCAACCTCACATGCCTGACCTTTAACCAGCTCCCATTTCCCACCTCTCGGGAGCTGGTCCCCCCTTTCCCTTCCCCCTCCCTTCACTCCTCACATTAAAAATTGGCCTTGTGCCTAATTTGCTCGGTGGGGGAGCAAATAAATACCATCTGTTCCGACAGATACTGCACTTAAGATAATTTGTACCAGTCAATGGAGGGGAAACCCTCTATACTGGGACAATTATTATTTTTGGTAACCAGAGTGCCCCCTTTTTGCCTACTTTTGGGGGAGCTGGTTTTTACCTCACATTAAAAACGGCCTTGTGCCTAATTTGCTCAGTGGGGGAGCAAATAAACACCATCTGTTCCGACAGATACTGCAAGCTATGACTAGCAAAGACCAGATGTGGGGGCAACCCCACATGCCTGACCTTTAACCAACTCCCATTTCCCACCTCTCGGGAGCTGGTCCCCTTTTTCCCTTCCCCCTCCCTTCACTCCTCACATTAAAAATTGGCCTTGTGCCTAATTTGCTCGGTGGGGGAGCAAATAAATATCATCTGTTCCGGCAGATACTGCAAGCTATGACTAGCTATGACTAGCAAAGACCAGGTGTGGGGGCAACCCCACATGCCTGACCTTTAACCAGCTCCCATTTCCCACCTCTCGGGAGCTGGTCCCCTTTTTCCCTTCTCCCTCCCTTCACTCCTCACATTAAAAATCGGCCTTGTGCCTAATTTTCTCGGTGGGGGAGCAAATGAATACCATCTGTTCCGGCAGATACTGCAAGCAAAGACTCTATGTGGGGGAAACCCCACATATAAGACCTTAGTCAATGTAGGGGCAACCCTTCATACCAATTGTCACTATCCAGCTCCCTTACTCCCCGAGGGTTGCATCCCATTTCCCCTTCATTCCTCACATTAAAAATCGGCCTTGTGCCTAATTTGCTCGGTGTGGGGGGGGCAAATAAACACCCTGTTCCGACAGATACTGCAAGCAAAGACCATATGTGAGAGCAACCCCACATATAAGACCTTGGTCAATGTAGGGGCAACCCTTCACATCAATTGTCACTATCCAGCTCCCATTTCCCACCCATCAGGAGCTGGTCCCCTTTTCCCTCCCCACTCTCCCTCTCTCCACATTAAAAAGCGGCCTTGTGCCTAATTTAGCTCAGTGGGGAAGCAAATAAATACAATCTGTTCCGGCAGATACTGCAAGCAAAGACCCTATGTGGGGGCAACCCCACAGATAAGACCTTGGTCAATGTAGGGGCAACCTTATATACCAATTGTCACTATCCAGCTCCCCTACTCCCCGGGGAGTTGGTCCCCATTACCCCTTCACTCCTCACATTAAAAATCGGCCTTGTGCCAAATTGCTCGGTGGGGGAGCAAATAAATACCACCTGTTCCGACAGATACTGCAAGCAAAGACCATATGTGAGGGTAACCCCACCTATCAGACCTTGGTCTATGTAGGGGCAATCCTTCATACCAATTGTCACTATTCAGCTCCCATTTCCCACCCATCGGGAGCTGGTCCCCTTTCTCCCTCCCTCTCTCTCTCCACATTAAAAAACGGCCTTATGCCTAATTTGCTCAGTGGGGAAGCAAATAGACAATATCTGTTTTGTTGATGCTGCACTTCAATTTCTTGTTCTCAGTCAGTAGAAGAGAAATCCTTCACGACTGAGACTATTTTTATTTTTGTTCCTTTTCTCCACGTTAAAAAACGACCCTGGTGTCTAACTCTGTGCCGTTGGGAGGCATTGTAAATAGGAACTTCCGTCATCTTTAGATATGTGCCCCTATACAACACAAATAGTTCATGAAAAGGGATGAAAAATAAAAAAAATAAAAAGATTAAAAATCCAGAGGAAAGGATATACAGTGATAAAGTATTTTCAAGAAGAAATGATTATAAAAGTCAATGCTCTCATATTTAAAAACTCGGATTTATAATATTGAAAAATAGATCCGAATTAAACAAATGTTTGTAATCAGGTTAGAAGAAAGATCGGTTTGCAAACAGTTGAAGTGAAAGATTATTTCGAATTGTTAAAGATTGCATAAGGAAATGGAACCGGCGTGACGCATCTTCTGTGGCCGTTGAAAACGTTAAGCATTGACGGAAAACTCAATACAACGGAAGTAAAATGCAGCGGAAACGGAAGTAACAACTGTGAAACACCGCAACACAACAGAATTACTGATTCTGTTTTACATTCCAAGTCCGTGACAATTACCAATTTTGATTCTTTTAAAATCTTTGAATATTTAGCCGTAGAGTTGTTGTTTTTTTTTAATGTTTGAATTATTGTAGCAAAAAAAAACAAAACAAAAACAAAACAAAACAAAAAGCATGTTATATATTTTCACAAACGTAAAAAGTATATGTGTGGGGAGGTGATCTATAGAGTATCGTTATACTTACAGCTTAAAAGGAATATTTATCATTTTTCATTAGTAAAATAGAAAATTAAGTTTAAAAAAAAATAAAAGAATTGTTTATGGAATCGGAAATAAGGATAATTTTTTTCTGATTCATATACTGATTCTGAGACACCAAAATCCTCCGAGTTTTCTCCATTCCCGATTTGGAATTATTGTCCCACCGTTATTCCAAAGAATGAAAAATAAAAAATTGAATCATAAATATATGAATTAATAAAAATGTTCTTTATGTATATAAGTTCTTTTTCTTTATAGCGAAATTTGAAAATTGAAATATTGAATTTCAAGTGAGACCAATGATATCTACTGAATTGCCATGTTGTAGTAATGAAAATATCCAAAAATTATGAAAAACGATAAGGCAGAAAATTAATTGTTAATGCAAACAGATTTCGAAGACAATCAACGAAAATAAAGTTTTGCTAATTTTTTTTTTTTACAGAAAAGATTTACCTCCCTTTTGCTACGATTTGAACTCTTCGGTTTATTTTTTATTATTTACTAGACTACCCGTGACCCGTTGGGTCAGTATGTTATATTAGCTATGGAATTAATGTATGAGCGTGACACTTGTGTTGGAAAGAAAATCATTTTTGTGACATAACAGAAACATTTCTATGAAAGTATATTAAAATGAAAAAGAATATAGATAGATTTCTATACGTCGTTCTCTTTATAATTGTTTATTCTTGAAAAAAAACTTACAGCCATTGAATTATAGGTGGTTTGCCATACTTATAGGTAAATGTGAACTGAACAGATACCATAGTACTTAAAGTTAAATTCAAATTTTCATATATCTTTTAATTTAAACGCGAAAAAAAAAACAATTGGGACGTTGAAAACGCACACAGTAAAACAATATGTTTTATTGTCGCGTTGATTATTTATTTGTAACGCAATTTTAAAAAAAACATATTTTTGGGGTTAAGAAAATGTATGAATGTTTTTTAAAATGGGTGTATTAAAAATGGAAAATAAATTTTTAAAAAAGGAATGCTGTGGGTAAATCGCCGTTGTAAAATGCTCTTATGGTTGTCAACGGGTTAAAGTAGATTTATTTGTAAGAAAATGGCGTTAAAATAACTTAAACGTAACACGGAAATGAACGATGTAAAAAAATGCAGAAAGTATTAACAATTGTTTATTTGGATAATTTAAACGCGAAAAAAAAACAGTTGGGACGCTGAAAACGTACACAGTAAAACAATATGTTTTATTGTCGCGTTGATTATTTATTTGTAACGCCATTTAAAAAAACATATTTTCGGGGTTAAGAAAATGTATGAATGTTTTTAAGAAAGGTGTATTAAAAAATGGAGAATAAATTTTTAAAAAATGAATAAAAAGGTGGTGGAGAAATCGCTGTTGTAAATTGTTCTTACGGTTATCAACGGGTCAAAGTTGATTTATTTGTAAGAAAATTGCGACAGTATAGTTGTAATACAGAATAGTTGCAAAACATTCCCACCCTTCACATGTTAAATAATAATTTCTAAATAACAACTTTAATATTTCAGTGCACAGGTCAAATTCTGCAAAAGTAGCGATTTGTGTTTATTTGTTTACGCTGTGATGGGTTTATGTTTATGTACGCATGCGCAATCGGAAGCCGTAAACCGGATATTGGGTTACAACACCCGTTACAAGGTCATTTGATTTTTATAATTATATAGATTTATTTTATTCTATTTTATTGTAGCTTTTGTTTGCAAAACTCGATTTTAGCTAATTGTCTTTAAAACTGTTTTCATCAATGATTAATTTTCTGCCTTATCGTTTTCCGTAATTATTGAATATGTTCATTACTGTAACATGACAGTTCAGTAGAATCAATGCGTTTCACTTGAAACTAAATATTTCGATTTTCGAATCTCGCTATTTTTCATTTTGGTCAAGATCAAAGTGTAGTATCTGTTCCGGCAGATACTGCAAGCAAAGACCCTATGTGGGGGCGACCCCACATATAAGACCTTGGTCAATGTAGGGGCAACCCTACATACCAATTGTCACTATCCAGCTCCCCTACTCCCCGGAGAGTTAGTCCCCATTTTCCCTTCACTCCTCACATTAAAAATCGGCCTTGTGCCTAATTTGCTCGGTGGGGGAGCAAATAAATGCCTGGCGTTTTGGTCAAGATCAAAGTGTAGTATCTGTTCCGACAGATACTGCAAGCTATGACTAGCTATGACTAGCAAAGATCGGATGTGAGGGCAACCCCACATGCCTACCATTAACCAGCTCCCATTTCCCACCCTCGGGAGCTGGTCCCTTTTCCCTTCCCCCTCCCTTCACTCCTCACATTAAAAATCGGCCTTGTGCCTAATTTGCTCGGTGGGGGAGCAAATAAATACCATCTGTTCTTCAGATGCTGCACTTCCATTTCTTGTTCTCTTTCGCTGGAGGAGAAATCCTTCACGACTGAGGCCTTTTTTTTTATTTTTGTACCTTTTCTCCACGTTAAAAAAACGACCCTGGTCTCTAACTCTGTCCCGTGGGGAGGCATAGTAAATAGGTACAATAACGAAGAACCCGTATGTAATCTACGTGCGAAAGAGTTAACTCCCTTTAAAACTGCTTTATTTCTTTCTTGTTAACATATGAAGAAACCGTCTGTTGGCTATGTACCAATGAAAATTAGATAAACCTGTATTTTGATTATAAAATCGTACAATCACGGCACTTTAATCCTGCCAATTTTCCAATAGACACTCGTATAATCAAACATTATAACAGAGTTGTAGGAATAAATTGCATTTTCTTTTTTAATAAGTAAAAAAAAAAAAGATTTAAATAGAATCATTTCAAGCTAAAAATTGATATATTTTGGCATAAACTCTATGATAAGCATTTTTATCACATGTATTTTTATTATATTCTTTTTTTTTTTTTTTTTTTTTTTTTTTTTTCTATTTTTCGCATCCGGAATCGGATGAGGAATTTTGAAGATTTTTGTTTAGGATCTTAAAACTGCTGGCAAACAGCAAATTTATCTTCACAGGATGGTGAACAACGAATCAAAGCAAATAAATCAAGTTTCATTTGGTGTGTGTGTTGGGGGTGGAACGGGCGGATCAAGACAAAAGTAAAAAAAAAGAATGGTTTAATTCATTCTGTTTTATGATTGCAAAATATTAACAAGAGATGAGGAATTTTATCTTTTCAGGAGAATAATTCGAAGGTTGAGTGATTGAAGGATGCTGTTAATACCTCACATATCTTACATATCACTATACAAGTTATATATATATATATATATATATATATATATATATATATATATGTATGTATGTATATATATATATATATATATATATATATATATATATATATATATACATTTATGTTCCATGAAGTAGGCAGAATTCTTTACATGTGTTGCTGACTTGGCTTCTAATGGGTTTATTATATCCACAATGTCCCAGAGCCTCGCTGGAGTCCGAACACGGTACCCCCGTAATAATAATAAAGGATTGGGTTCGAGACTCCTAACAAACGGTTCCCCAGTTCGATACAAAACACCTGATGAAGGCCGGAGGACAAAACGGCCGAAACGTTGTGACTATAACAACCAAGATGAGGAAGTCAGTCCGACAATCTCAATCAATGAAACAGATACTGTCAAGAATTGTAAATATCAACCGTATTAAAGGAATAAATTATAAGATGGTCAACATCATGAACTTTGGAACTTTTGTCATTCATTCACTATATTGTTCTGTAATTACATTGAAGTTCTTAAATAAGGATTGGTATATATTAAAAGTAAATATAATATATATTTCTACGTATATATATATATATATATATATATATATATATATATATATATATATATATATATATATATATGATTAGTTTTTTTGGAAAAAGAAATCCAGCAGAGTGCTCAATTAAAAGCAAAATCCGAAATATAAGAGCGTATTTATATTTTTATATTTTGTGTACATCATCATATCTTATCGCAATAGACATTAACCAATCGCATGGCGGTGCTCTTTGCCTCCTTAAGGTCTTTGTTTGAGCAATGAGGACCCAATCGGCAGTTTTCCCTAAGGTGGTGCATCGTTTGTACCTCACCAAATATACCTATTTTGTGTACAGAAATGTTGTTAGATGAGACAAGTCATTGATACCGTCGGTTTCAAGCCCGATAATTAGGGCCGTTTAAGATATCCTTATCAAACTCTCTTCAGCCAATATTCGTCTATTTAATAACTGGAAGTGTGAAATATATATACTTCGCGAGTTCACGTTTAACTCTCGTTTTGTTATGGAAAAAGGTGTATTTTCTTCTTTAAGCTGCCACACCCGGGTAGCTAATTCATTCTTGCTTTAGCTCTACAGGAGCTCATATGCGCATAGTATCTTTGTTTAAATAGGCCTTTTGTCATACCTATATATTTTTTTTCGGTATGTTTGTAGACTGGTCCGTTATTGTGGCCTCATAAACAAGGGATTCAGCTTTACAATTGCCCTCCAATGGGCAACTATTTTTAGTCCTGAAAGAGCAGCCTGCGTTACCTATATTTTATGATCGACTTAATTGATAGAGCTGTTGAGTAACTAACTTTTACAGTGTTTCTATTCAAAAATTTTATGCAGTTTGTGTTTTTCTGGAAAATGCTTGTCTAGAAGACTAAGAAAAAATGTCCTACTCTAGTTTTTGTATTCAATGAGAACGGAGGTAAGAACCAGATTATCTTCCGTTTCCTCTTTCGTTTTTTTATTTTCTCTATTATCCTGGGTTTGTTGAAATTTTATGTTTTCTCTGAACCCACTTTTATTTAGTGCTTCGTTATAATATGGTGCTGCTTGTTCGAACACTTCAGCGTTCGAAGAAAGTCGTGAAATTCTTTGACTAATTCTATTATATATATATATATATATACACACACACACACACACATTCGCACACATATATATGTGTGTGTATGTATATATATATATATATATATATATATATATATATATATATATAATAGAATAGAGGTGGAAGGACCTTGATACTCAACGTTTCGCCCGATTTATGCGGGCTTTTTCAAGAGGGATGGTTATCGACGACAATCCCTCTTGAAAAAGCCCGCATACATCGGGTGAAACGTTGAGTGTTCAGGTCCTTCCACCTCCATTCTATTTCATAACCTCGGATTTAATCCAGCTCAACAATCATATATATATATATATATATATATACAGGGTGGGCCATGTGTGTGTGTGTGTGTGTGTGTGTGTGTGTGTGTGTGTGTGTGTGTGTGTGTGTGTGTGTGTGTGTGTGTGTGTGTAATGATAACGTGTTTTAAATAAATACTAGCCATCCCTTAAGTAAAACACCTTTTGTGTCTCCCTCAAAAATTACATGATAATCAGATACATGGTTAACTCGTAATGCAAGAGGTGAAGCCGCAGGCCACTTTAAGGCGGCAAATGCATATTTTCATCTTGACAAACCATTTAAATAGATTTAGCAAGTCTGGTGGCTCCAAAAATCCTTGTCAGTCTTCCGAGACAGATCCTGTTTAATACCTGTTAATCCCGAAAGAGAACACATATTTCTTTACCTGCCATCATGAGATGTGGAATCAGCAACAGCAAAAAAAGAAATAAATAAAAATTTTAAAAATCTTAGCACTTCTGCATTACATGGACAGCGCCATTTTTTTTTTTTTTGTGCGTTTCACTAAACTGTCGCTTCTCGGTCAAAGAACAGTGACAGTAAGTCGATCAAGTTCATTCATTTCATTCTGTTAAAATTGTTTATTAATTTAAAAATTAAAACTATAATACATAATATATATATATATATATATATGTATATATATATATATAGATAACTTTGTTGACCCTTTAACAGATGTCATAAAAAAAACAATGAAATATATTTTGTGACAATGACAATTTTATTTTAATTCCAAAAATGTTTCTGAAAAAAATATCTAATGTTTATTTAATTCGAAAAATGTTTCATTTAAAAATATTAAATTGTTCAGAAAAAAAATCAAATTTTACGTTAATTCCGAAAATGTTTGGAGGGAAATAAAAATCCAATGTTGCTTTCATTACATAATTGTGTTATTAAGATCATATTCTCATATATATATATATATATATATATATATATATATATATATATATATATATATATATATATATATATATATATATATATATATATATAATGCCAGTCCCTTTAAGAAACTCGTTTCTTACCATTAAGCACTTTCAGTTGAAATAAAAAGTCGGTCAATTTAGTCCTTATGATCATATAATGATCAGATCACCCTGACAGACGTTAAAAAACATTTTTAAAAAATAAATGTTTAACATTTCAACTATATTTCTCGCGGTTAACGGTAGCCGAATGGATTAGATTGTTGCTAATGAAGTCAGGGATGGCTTCTGTTGCCATGTTCGAATCTATCAACTGGTGTTAATCGTGACATCCTGCACTGATGATTCCTGAAAGGATGAAATATTAGTGCCTGTAGGTATTTAATAATTACTATAGTAAATAAATAAATATATATATATATATATATATATACGTGTGTGTGTGTGTGTGTGTGTGTGTGTGTGTGTGTGTGTGTGTGTGTGTGTGTGTGTGTGTGTGTGTGTGTGTGTGTGTGTGTGTGTTTAGAGGTACAGAATTTATAACAATTCATTAAAGAAGACAAGTGGAAACCTTTCTCGTTAGGAGAACATCAACAGCATACAATGTAAAATAATATTATTGGCGAAAATAAAAAGCACTGGGGAGTTTTTATTTAATGTGCTAAAAGACGATATAAGTAAACAATCAAGTTAGATATTCGTTTATAAAACAATTAAAATGGCCCCGCGTAGGAGAAAAAAAAAACAGAAGGAAGAAGATCAAATTTCCCCAAAGATATTTAACACTTTTGACTCCTTCTGCAGACAGAAAGAACATTTTTAAATGGTGCTAGGGAAAGGTTCCAAAATTTTAAAATGATTTTTGGAATCAGCTTTATGTAGTACCTCAGACTACTCTGTTTTGTATTTATTACCATAACGTGGATTTTGAACCAAATTCTGGCCAATAGCAGCGTCCAAAGTTACAGAGGGAGGAAGACTCGCAGATTCTACCTTTTCCTGTCAAACCTTGGATGGAACGTGCTGGTTTATATGAGTCTGCAAATGCAAATAAATAGGCTCCTCCAGTCTTTGACAAACTATGGATACCCACGTAGGGATGCCTGCACATGAAATTTTTGTGGCAGGAGGTACGCAAGCTGCAACAGCACCTCGCTTGAGTCGACATTGTTAAATACCAGTAGCAAGTGAAGTGTATGAACAGAACAGCTTGAAACAAATGCCGAGATAAGCAGAGAAAACATACGGCGCCTAGAATTCCCAAATGGTCACCCATCGGGTACTCACCAGGCTCAACGTTGCTTAACTTCAGTGACCTTATGAGAACCGGTGTGTCAATGCGATTATGACATATATGCAAATAATATATATATATATATATATATATATATATATATATATATATATATATATATATATATATATATATATATATATATATATATATATATATATATATATATATATATATATATATATATATATATATATATATATATATATATATATATATATATATATATTAGAATATTCAGAATGCTTGTTGGCTTTCATTACTTTTTTGAGCTGCGAAGCTCCAAATCTCAACACTTATTGCTCAGAATTTAACAAATGAAGCGTGCGTTAAAAAGGTAATAACCTGAATTTTGTAGTAGGTTATATGATATTTGCCTTTAAGATCACACATTAATTGGATCATCCATCACACAGGGCCTATTTTTGGCACTTTCTTTACAGCCATAAAATGTTTCAATCATAGTCATTTGTTTTCCTAGTTTTGCATATGAATTACAAAATATCTGATATTTTCCCCCAAAACTCTGGCCTTGATGGAGGGGAGACAAAAACTTGCTGCTATGGTTTCAAATAATCTGAAAGAACAGCAAGGGGAGACTTGATTCCAAATATTTCTACTATGTTATATCTCCCCTTTTTGGTTTTCATACACAAATTAAATTTCACAGTGAATAAGGATTATTTGATACTGGAGATATCCATAATCGTATCCTATTCTCAAAAGAGGGGAGATGTAACATAGGAGAAATATTTGGAATCAATTCTCCCCTTGCTGTTGTTTCAGATCATTTGAAACCATAGCAGCAAGTTTTAGTCTCCCCTCCATCAAGGCCAGAGGTTTGGGGGAATATATATATATATATATATATATATATATATATATATATATATATATATATATATATATAAATATATTTAAATAAGGGAGTAGTCACCAACAATGTGTATTTTTTAACATTATTTTATTATTCTGTCTTGGTTTTTCATTGAGAATTATGTTTGGATCATTGTAATAATATTTTTAAGCCATTGAAATCGTTTTTACGCGCGTTTCAGACGTCAGAAATTATTTTCAAAATAATTTCTGACGAGGACGCATCACAGAACGTCTGAAACGCGCGTCAAAACGATTTCAATGACTTTAAAACATTATTACAATGATCCAAACATAATTCTCAATGAAAAACCAAGACACGGAATAATAAAATAATGTTAAAAAAAAATACACATTGTTGGTGACTACTCCTTTATTTAAATATACATCTTTCTTTCGTTGGAATTTCTTAACCCATTTTATATATATATATATATATATATATATATATATATATATATATATATACTGATAGCCAAATTCAATATTTAAATGCTCATATCTTTGGAACGAAATAGATGAAAATTTGTGGGCTTTTTGAAGAATATAATGTTTAAAATCATATGAAAATTGGTGAAAAAAAAAGAAAAGAATCTACATTTTCAAACAAATAAAATATGCCCAAATTTGCCTACATTTGTATATATAATGTCCTGGCAGATCAACTTCAGTTTTTTGCTGCTTTGAGATGAATTTTGCTAACGGTTCTTTTTGCTTGGTTGTCTCCCTTATATATATGTGTGCGCGCGCGTGTGTGTGTGTATTTGTAACTTTAACTATTATTTATAATTATGATTCCCATCTATACTAAGTCTGCTAAGATGAAAACAATAGTTCGAATAGTCCAAATAATACAAACATTAATTTTCTTTAAATGTAAAGGTGTGTTCAAAAAGAAACTGGACTTGATCAGAAAGAGCCAAACAATAAATGAAACATTCATTTCCTTAAGACGAGGAGTGTTTAGAAAAATTATCCAGATTAAATCTCTGCTAATAACGAAAAAAAAACGATGGACGAAACTTTATTGTTTATCTACGGGGTGTGTTTTTAGTAAATGATTGTCAATTAGATTTTTACGATTTGAAAATTTCTCTATTCAGCCATCTTGTCAAACTTTATCCATCACAATTTACATAAACGTTTGTTGACAATAAACAAAATAGCTACCTCGAACCCCTGACGATGGTTGAGTCAAACCTGTTAAAGAGAAATCTCTGGAAAGCATGTTAGCAGCAGCAGCCTCCATGACTGAAGTTTTTATGGCCTTATTTAAAAGGTCATTGTGAAAAAAATTATATAGAATGAATGTAGGTTTTTTTTTTTTTTTTACTTTCTTCCTACAGTAAGATGATGTATCTAACTTCTTGGAAAAGAGATAAATAATAGAATAAAAAGATATGAGAAGGGTGTAGTTTGCTTGAAATATCATGCGCAGTGTGTAGTGAGTTGTATTTGAAGGTTCTGACAATACAGTCTTGTGGAAGAACACCGTTCGGTTTGGGACATACTAGAATAAAAGAAATAATGACGATATTGAAAGATTTCAATAATTTTCAATTATTTACCAACAACATTATGTGTGGCACTAGGATGATAATGTGGTCTTAAGTTCCCAAATTTTCAAAGTATATCTCATCTTCAGGAACAAGAAAAGTATAAAAAAAAAACATATGCAATCACTCGAAGTGGTTTGTTTATACCGGAAGCCAGAAACATAAGCTGTACAGTCAGCCAAGTTCACATGGTTGTTCAATTATTTCTGAAATGTGATTCAGCATTTGTGTTTGTTATTGTTAAATATTATTACAACGTTTATCAGTAATAATTATATTGATATTATGTTTTCCACTTGGGCGTAATTATAATTGTTGACTTATTTATGCTCACGTGCATACGCATATTATCTTTTCTTCCGTTATGCTTAGCATCATATTTAAGGGAAGTAATTACTGTGGTTAATTTCAGAGCTAAGTAGAGTTATTTCCCCTGTGTTATATTCTATTGTATTATAATTATAATATCCATTGCGCCACACCTGGTGCTACCAGAACAGGCTGTCTGAAGATGTTGGCTTCTGGAGACGAAATGCACCTAACATTGATGCATTTTGTCTTTCTACTTCCTTTTGCAAAACTTAATTATGTTCTGCAAAACCAAAAACAAAAACAACTACCTGCCTCCCCTCCCCCTTTTCTTCCTTCTCATTTCTCCTTTCTCTTTCTATCTCCCCTCACTTCCTGATTGGTTTCTTAACTTAAAATGCACCAAGCATTAATACTGTAACCCTTTTCACTCTCCATTTGCAAAACTCAGTCATGTTCTGCAGGGCAGGGAACAAAAACGATAAAAGCCACTATAAAACAACCAAACAAAACCAAACACTACAAACTAGCGATTGAAGATACAAAGAACATGAATAATAAAAATTTTCTACGAAATAACTGGATACAACATGAATACTATTTCCAAAATAACGGGATTTGGCGTTAAATAATCCGAAAAGGGTTAATATGGTGTAAAACAACAAAACCACACCATTATACCACTGCTTCATTTTTTTTTGCTGCTTGTTTTTTGAAACGTTGTTAGAGTAGCAACCACCATGAGAACAGTAAAATCCCCAAAATCTAAATAATACATAACATCAATCGTCATTGAAACGTATTACGTAATGTTCAGTTAATTCCTTTCTCTAATCTCTTTCTTTATATAAGAAAAACATTGATGCGTCTTTGAAAACAAGTTGTTTATTTCCTTGTGTTTTATGTTTTTATTTATTTATTGCTTAGCTTTTATTCCTCCTGTTTAACAGCATTTTTTTAAAAACAATTTATCAAGTGGTTTTGTGTTTTCACTCTTGCTTTAAGACATTCCATTTTTGCTAATCATGCACATGCGGAATCTAAGAAACATTAACAATTATCTTTCACTGGTCCGGAAAGACAGAATATATACTTTTTGATATTTCGAGAGTAGTATTCTCCTTTTCAAAAATCAAAGGTTTGTATGGAATATATTTCAACAATAACAACATCTCCACGTGCATATATATATATATATATATATATATATATATATATATATATATATATATATATATATATATATATATATTAGTGTATTTAGGCAGGATTCCTTCATTCGGGCAGACATTATTAAAAACAATAGAGATACCTTGCTAATTTTTAATCGAGTTTTTTATCACTCGTAAATGTATATTTTAATCGGCTTTTCATTGACTCTTTTTATCATTCGTAACTATATATTTCACTTCTATTTTTAATATTTTATCTCCACCTGATGATGATTACAGAAAGAATCGAAAGCGCTCGTGTGAACCATGGAACATTTGTAAATACCTTCCATCTTGAAGTTAAAAAATCTTACGAAAGATCGAAAAAATGAAAAAAAAAAAGAATCATTAAGCAAGGTATCTCTGTTGTTTTTAATAATGTTTGTCTGAATATATATGTGTGTGTGTGTGTGTGTGTGTGTGTGTGTGTGTGTGTGTGTGTGTGTGTGTGTGTGTGTGTGTTATTTGTTTTTGTTTTTGCGATACGTTTGAATGGATTCAATTATTTATACGAAAGTGCATTTTTAATTCTAATTCTAATTTCGAGTTGAGAATAATTTTCCCTTTTACCAACTTAGTACCCCCGAATGGGGAGCGGCATATATATTGTTTGTAAAATATAATTATTCACTGACTCATATTTCGTCGTCTATGATTCAGCCACTCTGAGGAGTTGAAGATGACGAACCATGTGTCAGTGGATTATTATATTTTAAAACAATATATATATATATATATATATATATATATATATATATATATATATATATATATAATGGAGATGTTGTTATTGTTGAAATATATTCTATAGAAACCTTTGATTCTGAAAAGAATACCATATATACATATATATATATATATATGTGTGTGTGTGTGTGTGTGTGTGTGTGTGTGTGTGTGTATGTGTGTATATATATATGTATATATATGTATAGAAGTATATATATATATATATATATATGTATATGAACAAATGATTAATAAAACATGTTAAAAGACATCTTGAAAAAGAGTTAAAAACATATTTAATTTTAAAAAAGGAAACACAAGATAAGATTTTTAATTTTTATTATATATATGTATATATATGTATTTTTTATTTTTATTATATATATGTATATATATATATATATATACGTATATATTAGCATTAAATTATCATATCTATATATTAATTTAATTTCGTAGCATGTTGTTGCCTTCTATCCTTCTTTTTAATAAATAGGATTTCCCGATCGAATAATTTATAATCTGGAAACCGTGACACACGTATATACGTCAAGGTCTGGTGTGGACGTGTGTTAAAAACACACAGATGTCTTAGCGTCTTTCTGTGCTTCTCCCAGACAAATCAATCCCACGTGCACGTCGTGACCACTGCCACGCAGACGGGGCTCTGATGAACGGCTAGTGTCCTGCGCCGTATAACTGGACCTCCACTGCCTTGTGGGCCAAGGTTATTTAACCAAAGGCTAAGGGTGAGGTAACACTGACAGAGGAACTTAGGCCTTATAACCTGCAACATGTATGACCCACCGGCGTGTGGAATATGCTCTGGTGCCCAGCAACCTACGTTCCAGTCATGGATCAAATAGCATGGTGGGTGGAGAGGGCTCTGTAAGCCGTGGTGAAGGCAACCTCCCTAGGAGAAGGAAAACTCTGATATAAAACCTCTGCATCCAATGATGTTGACTTGCTCTTCTTTTTGGATCAATGTGGCATTGTCTTGGTGCAAAGTCTTTCCTCACTATAACAATCCTCATGCACAGGCATTGCTCGATATAAATTAGTTACACTTTTTACCATCTCGTGTATCTTGATGGCGGGAGGAAAGTTGGCAATGTTCGAAAGCGAATTTGCTGCCATCATATATATATATATATATATATATATATATGTGTGTGTGTGTGTGTGTGTGTGTGTGTGTGTGTGTGTATAAGTACATATATATATATGTGCATATATATATATATATATATATATATATATATATATATATATATATAGTAATTTATAAAATATATATGGCGATTAAGCTACACTGAATATTCTGCGTTTCATCCAACTATAGGATTCGTCAGGCTTATGCGCGAATTCTGTCGTTGCTTCTTGTTTTTATACATGTTGAAGATTTCTAGTTGGCCAATCAGCTTTCTAGTATCCACCGCGCCCCTTCCTACCAGCCAATGGGCATGCATTTTATCAAACAAAGGATCTGTTTTAGAGCTAGGTTAGTGGTTTTAGGTGGCCGTTCTCCTTTTTTTTTTATATATATATATAAATATACCTATGTGTACACAATAATGCACATATATATACATATATATATATATATACACACACATATGCGTGTGATCGTTTATGTATATTCATGTTTATTTAATTTATTTATTTGTTTGTTTTCTATTGTTATTGTTAGTTTTAAAGCTATTTTGTATCGCTATCCTAGAGTAAGTTTTATTTTGTGAACACAGTTGTTTGCTATTTCCCGCCTACAGTTTAATAGATTTTGAGGTTCTTTAAAGTACAGGATAGAAAATTTTTCATGTAGGCATAATTTACATGGGTCGTCTAAATGTCTGCATGTGGTAGCTTGTCTCATTATTTTCCATTCGACTACCGGCGAATGTCCGCTTTCTTTGAGTTCCCAGTATTTATTCGCTAGTGTTTTTATGCGGTGTTGTTTATTTTTGAATGTGCTTTTGTGGTCATAGTATCGGGTTTTGAAATCTAAGGAAGTCGTGCCTATGTAATATTTCTTGTTATTCGGGTTTTCTTTCGCAAATAAAAAAAAAGCGTAGTTTATCAAGCAACAATATTTGCGAAAGAAACCCCGAATAACAAGAAATATTACATATATCTGGTTATTATGATTTATCTCCAATATCTTTATAGGGGTCTGTGACATATTTTCATTGTATGGATGCTCGGAACCAACAGAAATCTCACGATATTATTATACTATTTTTAGACAGACCAGTTATTACCTTTGAATCCTAATAAAAAAAACAAGAAGGTATATTTTAGTTTCCCTTACGGCCCTAAGTGACATCACTTATCATTTATTTGAATTTAATTATTTTTTTATTAGGTTGGTGCAAAAACATTGTCGTTTGTATTATATATATATATATATATATATATATATATATATATATATATATAACTACTTAATTTACTCACATAATATTAATATAACTACTTAATTTACTCACATAAAATTAATATACTTCAAACTTACTATATATATATATATATATATATATATATATATATATATATATATATATGTATATATAAAATAAAAATTACAATTAAATTTACCAAAATGATCCAAGATGGTAAAATTAAAGTATATTATAAATATTAAAGAATTAATATTTATAAAGTTATCTCACCTAGAAGTAAAAGCTCGATAAAACCAAATAGGAGATAGAGCTTATAATACGAGCAAACAAAACAGTTAATAAAACATGTTAAAAACACTTTGAAAAAGAGTTAAAAACATATTTAATCTGAAAAGGAGACACTAGATAAGTGGATAGTCCTTAATCCACGGAGTTTCGAAGAAATACTTTCCTTCTCATCAGAGGGTAGGAATTAGCAAAATGCGGGATCGAATTTTGCATACAAAAGTATTTGATGAAACAACTAGTAAGTCAAAGATCTTACTTGATAACAAAAAAGTGAAGCAGAGGGAATATGGTGAAAAAAAAGGTGATTACATGTGAATGGATAGTCTGGTGGAAGCTAAAAAATCCAGTGACGATACTTTTGCATGCAAAATCCGATCCCGCATTGTGCTAATTCCTACCCTCTGATGAGAAGGAAAGTATTTCTTCGAAACTCCGCGGATTAAGGACTATCCACTTATCTAGTGTTTCCTTTTCAGATTAAATATGTTTTAAACACTTTTTCAAAGTGTTTTTAACATTTTTTATTAACTGTTTTGTTTGTTCGTATATATATATATATATATATATATATATATATATATATATATATATATATATATATATATATATATATATATACGAGCAAATAGTTAATAAAACATGTTAAAAACATTCTGAAAAAAAGTTAAAAACATTTAATCTGAAAAGGAAACACTTAATCCGTGGAGTTTCGAAGAAATACTTTTCCTTCTCTTATTCTTTCCTTCTTTTATTTTATTTTTATTTTATGTGTGTGTGTGTGTGTGTGTGTGTGTGTGTGTGTGTGTGTGTGTGTGTGTGTGTGTGTGTGAGAGAGAGAGAGAGTAAAAATGCCATTATTGTTGCACCAATCTAATACATTGAGACTTCAGTGATCAGTTGATCCTATTCTCAGAGGGGTTAGGGTGGTAGCGTGCTGTGAGCATTAAATTATCATATCTATATACTAATTTAATTTCGTCGTATTTTGCTGCCTTCTATCCTCCTTTTTAATAAATAGGATCTCCCAATCGAATAATTTATAATCTGGAAACAGTAACACGCACGTAAGTACGTTAAATGTACTACGACATTTATATGTAGATAATGCGTGTTATCAATGTTCATTTCAAAACTTCTGAAACGTATTATAGCTGATTCTTTTCACGAATTTTTATTCTTTGGAAAAGGAAAACATTGATGATTGTTTAGAAAAAGAAAGAAAAGTTTTTTGTTTTTGCGTGAAAAAAGTATTAAAAATGTTTCAGGTTTTTTTGCTTTGCCTTTTTCCATCCTGTTTTAAAACGTTTATTCTTCTTATTATTATTGTTATTATTATTATTATTATTATTATTATTATTATTATTATTATTATTATTATTATTGTCAAGTGGTTTTGTATCTTCCCTCTTGCTTGAAGACATTCTTTTGATGCTGATCACGCGCGTGCAAACACCAAAAAAACAAAAATAAAATAAAATAAGCAACACACAATAAAAATGAAATAAAACAAAGGAGTCACATATTTTGTACACCACTAGCTCCGAATTCAAATAAAATAAAACAGTAGGGAATATTTCTGCAGTCATTGAGTAGAGCTGAAAATATTTCCACCAAGACAAAAGAAACCCCACAAAAACATTCAGTGCAAAGCTTCTGGGAGCCTGTTCTCACACTATATAAGTAATAGACGTAGTTTCTCTACAGTTTAGTGTTCAATCATTCTACACAGTGATATACAATGGTTATAAGTGATTCCAACGAACGCTACAAAGCAAATGGTTCTAATTGCTATTCTCTTTCATATCCACACACACTCACACACACACACACACACACACACACACACACACACACACACACACACACACACATATATATATGAGCAAACAGTTAATAAAATATGTTAAAAAACACTTTGAAATGAGTTAAAAACATATTTAATCTGAAAAGGAAACACTATATATATATAAACACTATATATATAAACACACACACACACACACACACACATATATATATATATATATATATATATATATATATATATATATATAAGTACTATATATATATAAACACTATATATATATATACATACATATATATATATATATATATATATATATATATATATATATATATATATATGAGCAAACAGTTAATAAAATATGTTAAAAACACTTTGAAATGAGTTAAAAACATATTTAATCTGAAAAGGAAACACTATATATATATAAACACTATACTTTATATATATATATATATATATATATATATATATATATATATATATATGTTGCAATTAGGAAGGGAGGACTTTTATGATTCATGATTAAAAGTAAATTTGTACATATATAAATATACATATACATATATATTCCTTTAATATTCTCTCCAAAAAAGGGAAAAAGGGGAACAGGAGAGGAAAGAAAGAGAAATGAAAAATAAAATAAAATAGCGTTATGGTCGAATACCCTAGAGATTAATTACGTTTAAACCCAGGAGGCATTCCCTTTCCTTGCTCTTAAGGGTCTTAAGGTGATATAGTGAATGAGCACGACTCAGAATAGAAAAAGAGTCCGTGCGAAAGTTCGCTGCACAAGACGGGTTTTTAAGTAAATGATCAGTAATTGAAGACCCGTATGTGTTAGTAACAGCGTCAGTTGCCCGGTAGGTTCCTTCCTAATTTTACTGGGTACATATTGTTGTATCCTTCCATCTAATCTTACTATGCTTCGACCCAAGTAGTTGGCACCGCAACCACATTCAAAATTGTAAATAACGTTACTATTATAGTGGGGTGGGTAGAACGTCTTTTCGAGAAGATGGCAATAAAGTTCTCGTAGAGACCACAACACGCAAAATAACACCCATGAACTGCTGAACTTATTTGTTTTGCAAATTTCTCACTCATTCACTATATCACCTTAAGATCTTGAAGACTATTCACGGTCGACTTAGAAAATCTTCCCTTTGCAAGCAAAGGGAATGCCTCCTGGGTTTGAGCGTGATTAATCTCTAGGGTATCCGACCTGTTTTATTTTAATCGTTTTCCCCCTTTTTTTTTCTCACCGTAAATATAAGAAAACGCAATTTCAATCGCTTTTTCATTCTTTGTTTTAAAAATTCCCTCGATACAGCTTTGAGAAGCGAGGGTCGAAACCGGTCAGCTGGCTCCCCATTTCTCTTTCTTTCGGCTCCTGTTCCCCTTTTTCCCCCTTTTTGGAGAGAAGATTATATATATATATATATATATATATATATATATATATATATATTTATACTTTTAATCATGAATCATAAAAGTCTTCCTTTCCTAAGTGCAATATTTAAAGTTTGTATCCCTAAAAACATGATGAAATATATATATATATATATATATATATATATATATATATATATATATATATATATATTTCATCAATAAACATATATATACATATATATAAATATACATATATATATATACATATATATGTGTGGGGGTGAAAATTTTCAAACGCCATAATGTTTGAATTTGTCCAAATGGTCTTGAAACAATTGTAACTAACAATGAAATACATTTTTTGTTGCTATCAATTCTTTATTTGAAGTCTTGGTGTTTTAATACAGTATATATATATATATATATATATATATATATATATATATATATATATATATATATATATATATATATATACCACAAAGAATAATCAAGAGCATTAAGATCAGGTGATGAGGGAGGTCATTCTTGTTTGCTTATCCAAGACGAACAGTTGTCTCTACACCACTGCTGTGTTACATGAGCAGTTTGGCTTGTCGCATCATCTTGTTGGAGAGTCCAAATTTCATCACTAAACACAGAATTATACCATGGGATTAGGGCACTTTCAAAAATGTCCTCAATATAACGTTCTTTGTTAATCTTGACCCCTTCCGAGAGAAAATAAGTGGAAATTTCCCTCTCTCAGAAATGGCTGCTCAGACCGTCACTGATGCTGGTTTCTACGTTCTGAAAATCTTTCCTGCATTATCATATACTGCCTTACGACTTCTCGCACGAACTCTATCATTTTGATGATTGTGGGACTGTTGAAATGAGAATAACTTTTCACCCGTGAAGATGATGTTATTGAACCTCCCTTCTCTGATACGGTTTAACAAGACTCGACTTCTGATGAGTCTCTTTGCAATTTTGGGTGCAGAGAGAAGCTGTCGCTTTTGGGACTTATAGAGTGACATCTGCAGGTCACTTCGACCTATCCTTCGTAAAGTCCTTCGTGATGTTTGTGCTTTTTTTGCCATTTATCTCATGGATCTTTTTGGATTTCGCCTGATTTTTTCCCTTACATTTTTTATGGGTATAAGTGTTCTTAAGCTGTGGGGACGGCCTGATCGTTGTCTATCTTTGATCAATCGTCCTTTTTATGAAGATTTTGTTGATTTTGAGGTGTTTTTCCTTAACTTGAATATTTCTGGTTGACGCAAGCCCTTCTATGTTGTTCTGTGATGGATCTTCTCTTCAATTCAACATTGTTAAAAATTATCTTTTGTTTCTGAAAAAATAAGAAATCATATATTATGTTATAAATTTAGTTTAATATTATCATAAAAAATAGCTCCGAAATTTTGTAACAGGACTCATGCACCACCCTGTAATTCCCTGTAAATAGAGAAAAGCTATTTTTAAGATCGGAGTTTTTCGATTTTCAATACTTATCGGATGAATTTCTGTACAAAACATATCAAAGAACACTGCCAGACATATAAATTACCTTTGTGTAAAATTTGAAAAAGAGAGGCTCGGCCGTTTCGGAACCTATAAGGAAGGAACTCACACAAAGTGATTTTATATAATAGTAGATACACATATATATATATGTGTGTGTGTGTGTGTGCGTGTGTGTGTGTGTGTTGTTGTTGTTGTTGTTGTGTATGTGGTGCGAGTGTATGTGTGCGTGCATATATGCCCGGATCCTGGGGGGGGGGACATGGAATAGTTTTGAAAAAATGTTTCTGAATTTTTGAGATGAAGATTTGTTAATTGTATTCGTCGGACTACTGTTCTCATCGTGATTTTACAAGGTTTCGGTCGATGTAACCTCCAACCTTCTTCAGGTGTATCTTGTCGAACTCGGGAATAGTTTTATCGACCTCAGGAATTTGGACAGAATTTCGAGCGGAACCCTTTATTTATTTCATGCGGGTAGCAAGCTCTTGTTCCGTCAACCATGACTGGATAGGGGTTCTAAGTAATTCACAATTGTATTTTTCAGTCGCCCACACTTAGAATTGAACCTTCAGTAGAATATCACTTTTTACAATTGATTTTTCCAAGTACTCTAACCACTGCGCCAGGGGGTCCTTGTTTGTGTGCAAACGTTCTTTTTATAGTTTTCTCCTTTTTCTTTACAGTGACGTCATTTCGCACTCGACATTTGCATACATATTGTCATACTCTGTTACAAAGTGCTTATCCAATCAGAAGGCGATAGGAGTAGTTAATTTGTAAATTGATAAAATCGTAAATAGGCGAATTTCCAACGAAAAAAAAAGAGGTGAAAAATAAAAATAAAAACAGCCAACAAACTACTATTACCAAAGACAACATTTTCTGCTGCTATTTTTTCTGACAAGATATTAAATTATATATTATGACTATCGGGACCTGTGGAAATTCCACAGCGTCATCTTTTATATGGACTACTAGGGGGAAGGGGGCGGGGCTTTGCCCGGTCATAAAATACACTTAAATATGATATTTTAATTTATCCAAACTTTGTATATATTATTATCGTGATTCCAAAAGTAAAAAAGAATGTATTTGGGTGCCATCAGCTAGAATCGAAACCCAAAGCAAAACTGTAGCATTCAAAGCTGGTGACGTTACCACTGTACCAGCGTGACACGCATATTAACGGATTAAAAATAAACTAAGAAGAATGTACAAAATGTATAACGATTTTTTTTTCAATTTTGACCCCTTTTTTACCCCTTAAAAACTATTTTAACCGGCTAAAGACCCACAAAAAAGGTCCATAAAAAATCCAATCATTTGAGGCTCTAGCGCCACTCTGTAACTTTTAGTTTTGGAAGAGATAGGGTTTGAAAATATGGAGACAGACAGACAGACAGACATAGTGAGTTTTATAAATTAGATATTGCTGCTGAGCATTCTGTGGATATCCAGCATGAATGGAGATCCTGCCATATTATTGTATCCCTTTTGTTAAAACTGTAAAAGTATTTATGTAAGTAATCTGGTTAATGTAGTGTCAGAATATATCTGTTATTACGGGTTTTCTCCAATAATTTTATAGGAGTCTGTGGTATATTTCTATTGTATGGACGCCAGGTGCTAATGGAAACCCCACGATATCATTATACCATTTTTAGACAGAACAGTTACTATCCTTGAATCCTAGTCAAAAAACCAAGAAGGTATATTTTAGTTTTACGAAGGGCCCATCAGCGACACCATTTAAATTTTTATTTTTTACATTGCGTCTTTGGTTATCGGGAGATTTTTTTTTTACTTTATATTTATTTTTTTTTTTTTTTTTTACACGATGGTCACCACTTATCAAGGCCCGGAAGCCACTCAGAGATAAGGGTTATTGCAAGTACAGTACGTTAGTGTGGAGATTTAATGAAGTGTTTACTTAAGAGGGCGGTTCATTAGAAATTTGTTAACGTTGGACTTAAAGACATCCAAGTTGTAGTCAGGTGGGCAGCAGGCAGACGGAACAGAGTTCCACAGGCGTGCAGTTCTAAGAAAGAAGCTTTGTTCATGGAATCTACGTTTTGATTTAGGCACAGATAAAGAGTGGGGGAAATTTTTCACAGTGGATTCAGCTAGACGGGTGTTTTTCGTGAAGGATTGGTGAGGGAGGACTAGAGATTGGAGTTCAGACGAGCACCTGTCATGGAAATAACGATAAAACAAGGATAGGCTCGCAACGTCTCTTCTGTGGGAGAGAGGTTGCAGGGTAGAGAAAAGGGCATCCCCCACTAAGCCACGAAGTCTATTTTGTACTCTGTCAAGGCAGGATAGGCTGTTTTTAGCAGCTCCTGCCCAGATATGGCAGTAGTATTCTATCCTTGGACGTACTTGGCTTTTATATAGATAGAGAATTGCATCAGTAGTGAGATATCTTCTGGAGTGGTAGAAGGATCCCACCATCTTTCCAGCGACCTTGGCAACAGACTTGATGTACATGTTCCATTTCAGATCAGGAGTAAAGGACAAACCCAGAAGCTTGTCAAAACATGGGGCTTCTCCTAGACGAGAGCCATCCATCACAATTGATGCCAGATGGGGATCAGAGCGTTGATGATGTAAAGATAGGAGTTTGGTTTTAGATGCATTAAAGTTAACCAGCCACGTCTTCCCCCACTGAACCACGTGCTCGAGATCAGAGGAGAGAGAATCAGAGAGAACTTTGTCATTTACAGCCTTTGATGTGTTGCTGTAGATGGTCGTGTCATCAGCGTAGATGTCAACGAATGATTTAAGTATGTGTTTAGGGAGATCATTGATGTAGATCAGGAAGAGAGTTGGGCCCAGGATTGACCCTTGAGGGACTTCAGCATTAATACTGCAGGCCTCTGATTTTTGTCCATCAACCACTACTCTTATGAGCCTATCGGAGAGAAATGATTTAATGATTGAGAAAACATTCCCAGTTATACCGTAGCTGGAAATCTTGTGAAGTAGCCCGTTATGCCATACCTTGTCGAAGGCCTTTGATATATCAAAAGCAATTGCCCTAGAAATATAGCCTTTGTCAAGAGATTCACTAATCCTGTGAGATATAACAGTTAGCACATCTGCGGTAGCCATATTGTGTGTCAGTAAGAAGGTTATTTCTGCTGAGATGGTTGACTATTTCTCTATTTTACATGGATTCCAGCAACTTACTCATCACACACAGGAGACTTATTGGTCTGTACTGAGAGGGAGATGACTTATCACCTGAATTCTTAAATACAGGGCATACTGATGAGGTTTTCCGGGGAGTCGGAAAGCACTTCTCCTTAAGGCAACACTTAAACAGTTTCTTAAGTATGGGAGCAAGTTCTGGTTGAAGCTTTTTTAACACTATAATTGGGATGCCGTCAGGGCCAGTTGCTTTACTGGAATCAAGGTTCTTGATTAGCTTGGCGACCTCATGCACAGATATTTGTATGCTACCTAGCGTGTTCTGTGTTATAGGAGGAAATATGGGGAGTTGATGGCCTTCGTAGCATAGGGTAGAATTAGCTGCAAAGTTCTTTGCAAATAGTCTGACCTTGTCTGATGCTGACGAGATGACCTCTGGTCCATTGATAATGGTTGGGATAGAACGCACACTTCTGTTCAGGATCCTATTTGTTATTTGCCAAAACTGGTGGGAACCAAGCTGCTGATCAGCTACTTTGGATTTAACAGACTGGGCATATAGCTCTCTTGCATTTTTTATTACTCTTTTACAGTGGTTGCTGGCGTTCCTGAAAGGAGCTTTGGTCTCAGTGCATCTATTACGTTGGTAGCTATGGAAAAAATGATTTCTGTACGCGATAGCAGCAGCACATTCTGGAGAGAACCATGGCTGGCTGTAAGGTTTTTGTTGGAATTTTTTAAATGGTATGAATCGGTCTATGCCTACAATTAACCATTCGGTCAGATCTGATACTATAGAGGACACATCCTTTTTAAACATGGAATGCAGAGGTAAATCAGATATGAATGTACGGAAGCTATCCCAGTCAGCCATAGAGTATCGGTATACAGTACAGTGGAGGGGTGCGTCTGGGGACTTATTACATTTCATTTTTATCTTAACTGATATGATGGAGTGGTCGGAGGATTCTAGAGGAGAATGAACGGAACATGAACATAGCTCAGGGGAAATTGAGAGAAAAAAATCTAGGAGGCTTGCATATTGACCAGTAGTATCGGGCACACAGGTGGGCCCGCGAACAATCTGAGTAAAGTCATAAGCAATGGCAAAATCATGACAGAACCTCCCCTCATCGTCTATCTTATTTCAATGGGTCAGCCATTCCACGTTATGGACGTTGAAGTCACCACAAATGTGGATGTTAGCCAAGGGATGTGCAGACAGGATCTGGTCTATTTTCTCAGATATACTCTTAAAGATAGTAACTCCACTGTTATGGGGCCGATAGAGGGCAAATATAAATGCAGTGGTGTAAGCAAGTGCAACCCGGAAGCACATATAGGGTAAATTAGGATCTTCTCTAGAGATATCCCTGCCACAAGGGAAGCCATCTTTAATGTAGGCACATATTCCATGCCCATGGCGATCTTGGGGGTCAGATTTAGCTGTTAAGTTAGAGTATCCGTTAATTATGAACTCATTTACGGAAGTGGTCGGCTCTAGGGAGGATAGGTGATAACATACTCCCAACATTAAATTAGCATATCTATCAACTAATTTACTGTTTGTAGTATGTCATCACCTTCTATCCTCCTTTTTAATAAATAGGATCTATCGATCAAATAATTTATAATCTGGAAGCCGTGACACACGTACATACATACGTTAAAGGTACTACAATATTAATATATAGATTTGTTTATTTACTATGCGCGTTATCAAAAACCCCTTTCTTTTTTTTTCAAATTTTAAATTAGAAAATAAAGAGAAGGGGTAAAATTCAAACGAAAGTTAAAAATAAAGTATGTGTTCACAGGAAAAAGAGAAAGATATTTCTCTCTTTTTGCCACGTCTCATGTTAGACTTCCTGTCTGTAACCTCATATTCTGACACTTAGCTCTAATTTAATTTTTAACTTCTAATGAAATTTTACATTCCCTTGCTTAATTTAACCTTGTGTGGAAATCACCGTTTTTAATATTATTTTTGTAATCCTCGTTCAATATGGTTACACATTTTAGTCGTCTTTCACCATAGTCTGTAACATTTTGGGGAATTTTGTGTTGAATTATCAATTTCTGTTAGTTGGTAAGAGTTATTTCTTAAAAAAACAAAAAAGATATCCCTTGTTATATTGAGTAAAATGTAAGAGTTATCTGCTCTTAGTTCCTTTTGTTTGTTGTAAATTCTTGTAAGAATGTTTTTGTATTTCTGTCCCTAATGTAAATAAAGTGTCGCCTAGTGCTTGCAGTAAGAAAAAGACGTGTTTATGTGGTTTTATTAAATCTGTGCGTTTGTTTAAAACAAGATATGATTTCATTTGATTGATTTTTGATCTTATAATTAACCATCATTTTGAACTCAGCCATTAATTCAGTCTGGTAGATTGGTGGCATGTCACGTTTCAGATCCATTAATTAATCAACTCTGACATTTAATTATTCTCTGCTTCTTCTTTATTTATTGTTGTAATTAAACAATCTAAGATGCTTGTGTAAGTTAGTGATCTTTTAAACCGACGCATTTCAGGTGAAAACATTATTACATACTTACATGTCCTGTCGAAATCAGCATAAATCCCTATAAATAACGGAAAATCATCCAGTAGATGTGTTAGGTGTATTTTAAACAAAAAAAATCATACATAATTACGTTCTGAGATTTGATGTTTAAAAATGGCAGGCACTTTATTTAAGTCAAGGATTATCTGCCTTGTTTGCCCTACTGAATTAGTCGCACTGACCTTCTACATTTAAACATATGATAAAACATGATAATTCGATAAATTCTATTTGTAGTTGTAATTATTTTTCTACTGAATAATTTTTTTGTATTTTTTTTTATTTATACGAATTTCAACATGACACATGAGTACATAATAATGTTTTCACCTGAAATGCGTTGATTTAAAAGATTACCAATTTAAACAAAATGGATTGTTGTCCCTGGTCCCTAAAATCATCAGAGATTAGAGCATTCTTGCAATGATCTAATCCCTGTTGATTTCGATGTAATGCTGGCTGGTTCTGTGACTTCTCTCTTTGAGAAGGGATTAATTCGTTGCTAATCGCCTGAAGTGCCCTTACCGGAGAATGCCGACGGGGTCTGCCCAGGCACTTTTCGAAGCTCATCGGGAGCGCTGACTTCTCAATTCAACTTTCTGGCCCTGGTGTCACAATTCTTGCGGTGGGAGAGAACTAAATACCCTGTACAAGCACTAAATCTGATTTCAAGTTTTAATTTTTTTTTTTTAAATAACGTGATCTATATATTAAAATAACGTGATCTATATATTAAAATAACGTGATCTACATATTAAAACGTGTGCAAGTTCGCCTTGCGTCATGTCATCAATAATACATAAGAATAAAAATAAGTTACAACAGCTGGGTTTACAACGCCCCCCCCGCCCGCCAACCCTAACCCTTTCTTTACATTCTGCAAAGATTTCAATGCAAATGTATTTCTCAATTCATGTATACACAGCAAAAATCCTGCTTCAAAGAGTGAAAGTTATATTTAATTAATATGCAGGTTATTTACAACGCCTTTGAATGAATACATTATCTGTAGTGATGATCTATAAGTCTTTCCTTTTGTTAATATATGTATATAATAAATAATTTCGTCGATAAAGCTTAGAGAAACGAATATCACAGATTTTTAAATAGAGGAAGTAAAAAATAATCAATCATAGTAACGAGACCTGTGGAAATTCCACGGCGGACTCTTTCATGTGTAATATATTGGTGTTGGCACTTTGTGGATGTTCAGTGTAAATTGAGACGCCCTTATATTATTGTAGCTCTTTTGTTAAAACTGCAAAAGTATTTATCTAAGCTAGTATGGACGCTATTTTCATGTATGCAGATTCCGTATATATTATTATAGAGTCAATTTTCTATCGATTCTTATATATTACTTACGGAACCCGTTAACCGGCGTTGCCCGGTGGAAGCATGCGCCCACCTAGTAGAAAAATTAAAGTACAATTGTTGTTGTTGTTGTTGTTGCCCAACCTCCAACCTCCTCATGTTAAGAACGGCTTTCGGAATAGACACACTCAACCTCCTCATGTAAAGATAAGAGTTTTCGGAATGGTCACCTTCAATCTCCCCACGTTAAGAATGGCTTTCAGAATGGTCACACGCAATAACGATTAAATGTATCTAAAATGCCGTTCTAAAGTTACATAAGATAGTGATTAATAATCTAGACGTAATGAATTTGTATGTGGCATCTGCTAACACAAACCTGTGGTACTTTAGTTCAGAGAGGAATTTCTGCAATCAAAATATGATTTAGGAGATAAAGTTGTGATTTCAAAAATAAATATATATATATATATATATATATATATATATATATATATATATATATATATATATATATATATATATATATATAATTATGTCAGACTTTAAGAAACTCGTTTCTTATCGTTCAGTTGAAATAAAAAGTCGGTCTCATATACAGATCATCATATAATGATTAGATCACTCTGACAGATGTTAAAAAAACATTTGAAAAAAAAAAAATATATATATATATATATATACTAGCAAAAGTACCCGTCGTTGACTGGGTTCAAAAACAGCCTACAGAAAATGGACTCTGATTTATGAAAGTATGATAGGTTATGAAAAAGAAGGGTTGTAAAGAGATAGCGTCGAATTCGGGGGTATCAAAACCAAAGCAAAATATGATGAAAGTAAAAATAAAATAGATAAACCCCATAATTTATTATACCATACCCGTTCACACTGAAACACTTATCACAATATTCTGTGGATCTATATTAAAAAAACCTTGTTAAACTTTGTGACATATTTCCATTCTATGGAGGTCAGGTGCGAACGAACACCCCATAATTTTATTATCCCATATTTCTTCAAACTGAAACATAATTATCAAAGTATACTTATGCAGATAGATATGAAAAGTCTTTAGTAAAGTTTGTGCCTATTTCCATTCTATGGAGGCCAGGCGCGAACTCAAACCCCACAATTTTATTATACCATCCCTATTTAAGTTAAAATATACTTATCAAAGTATTCTTATGTACATCTATATAAAAAATACTTGTAAACGTTTTTTTTTTTTTTTTTTTTTTCCATCCTTTGTGGACCAGACATGAACGCAGACCCCACAATTTTTATGAACGACCGTTCTACCAGATCAAACATACCCATTCCTGTGTCTCGATACATCTTCTATTATTATATGTGATCAGTTTTCTATAATAGTCAACCATATAGGTGTCGCTTCATGATACTCCAAAGGTTCCCAATCTGGTGAATTTGCAGGCCACTCACTTTTCCATTGCCCAGAGAAGCCCAGTTGTTGCAAATACTCTTTGCATTTGTTTGCTGCCTGCGAGGGAGCATTATCCTGCATAAAATAATGGTTCTTCTGAACTTCAACCTTTGCTTCTTCAGCCATGGGTCAAAGTGCTCCTTCAGAAAATCTATGTAAGCATTTGACGTCATTTTTACGCCAATTAAAGTACCTCAGATAATCCCAGCACAAATCATTATCTCACCACCACCTTGTTGGTGCCTTAAACGCTAATGATGCTAATAAACTTTGGAAAAATCCGTTTTCATGTTGTCCTCTGCCCATTTCAATCGGTTTTGTATATGATGTTGCTTTAATGGAGGCTTTGTCACAACTTAACAGACTTTGCCACTTATTTCAGAAGGCGGCATCGAGTACTTTTTGAGACATTCTTTAATCCGGCTTGGTCAAAGGCTTCTCGACTTGTCTGCCCAGTGTTCTTAACAACTTCACATTTAATTCGGAGTAGAGAACGGCGTGAAACAGCTCTAGATTTACCTTTATCAGCTCTCTTACGTACCTTTGTAGGATCCTTGACAAAGTTCTTCACAGTTTGATGGTACCTTCCTATCATTTTCGATATTTCGAGGTTAGTTTTAACTTTTGCTAGCTGTTCTGTAATAGGATTCTTTTCATAACTACTCAAACCACCTTTACGACCCATTTTATTGATGAAACAAACTGCCTTGTTAATAATTTGAAAAACCTCAAATACCGTGAATTCAACAATTACGATGGCAAGTTGTTTACATTGCGTGGAACAGTACGAAAGTCTCACAGTACGCGCAGCTCAGTATTACCAACGTTTCCGAAGCTTTTGATACAAAACTACTGGTAAGTTTCTGAAACTAGTAAAAAAAATGAATCTCGCTAATAATTTGACACGCAGTGTATATCTATATGACTTGGGTGCATCAGCTTGAATGGAAACCGAAACCAAAACTTTTGAAGAAAAAATATATACGTTCCTTCAGACATAATACAAAACCAAAACAAAAACTTACAAAGAATTCTTGGTAAAATTATTGATAAAAAAAAAATAGAGGACTCGAGTGCCATCAGTTATAATTGAACCCGAAACCAAAACTTATGAAGCATTCTTGGTAAAATAATTTATTACAAGAAATGGAAGGTCATAACAATTAAACGACAGTCACTCGGAAGAAAAAAGATGTAATCTTGACACACCAAATAGCACACACACGCTGTCGTATTAATATAGATTAATGAATGAAACAATTTATTTTTTGAACGATGACGCAAAACAGTCGGTGTTTGTTCAAATTAATTAAGCTTTAAAAAATTCACGGGTTTTACAACTGCTGTTGCATTTCCTATATTAATATTATTAATATATTATTAATAATACTAATATATTAATAATATATTAATATTATTAATATATTATTAATAATACTAATATATTAATAATATATTAATATTATTAATATATTATTAATAATACTAATATTAGGTTGTCCGGAAAATAATGGCCATTTCAGGAAGTCTGTTTTGAAATTGGATTTTATCATAGGATTTTTATTATATTTCAGGTAAACATCAACATGATTATTGATTTTTATTTGTGCTCTTTAATAATTTCTTACAGAAAACGTTTTATGAGCGAATGAGCCGATAATTTGGAATATGAGAAAAGAAGACTTCCAATTACTTTTCCTGCATGAGTTTAAGCTTGGTAACAATGCTTCTAAAACAACTGCAAATATCAATAGGGCATGGGGAGAAGGCATCACAAGTGATAGAACAGTACGAAGGTGGTTTCAGAAATTTCGTAGTGGTGATGAGAGCCTTAAAGATGAAGAAGGTAGAGGACGGCCATCTAACCTTGACAATGAAAATTTGAGAGCCATTATTTAGCAAAAACCACGGCAAAGTGTCAGGGAAATGTCTTAGGAACTTGGTGTTAGCAGTTCAACAGTGTCAGACCATCTGAAGCAAATTGGCAAGGTAAAAAAGCTCGACAAATGGGTCCCACATGAGCTCAATGAAAATCAACAAGCTCGACGTTTTGAAGTGTGTTCGATGCTCTTTTTGCGAAACATTAATGATCCATTTCTTGACCGAATAGTCACCTGTGACGAAAAGTGGATCCTTTATGATAATCGGAAACGATCAGGTCAATGGCTTGATTGTGATGAACCACCCAAACATTTTCCAAAGCCAAAGTTTCACCAACAGAAGATTATGCTGACTGTTTGGTGGTGTGCAATTGATGTTATTCATTACAACTTTCTGGATGCTAATCAGAGCATCACGGCAGAGGTTTACTGCAATCAACTCGAAGAAATGCATCATCATTTACAAAAATTGAGACCTGCATAAGTGAATAGGCGTGGTCCAATCCTGCTCCACGATAATGCGCGGCCTCATGTTGCGAGAATGACACTGCAAAAACTCACAGACTTGGGATACGAAACTTTACCACATCCTCCTTATTCTCCAGATCTTTCACCCACGGACTACCATTTTTTCAAGCATTTAGCCGCTTTTTTAAGCAACAAAACTTTCAGATCTAATGCAGAGGTTGAATCTTTTTTCAAAGATTTCTTAGCATCTAAGCCAAAGAATTTTTATCAACGAGGCATAAATGATCTAGTTGATAAATGGCAAAAATGCATGGCTGTTCAAGGATCATACTTTGACTAATTTCAATGTCTAGTGTCACCTATTTGATTAATAAATCCTTTTTCTCTAAAATTGGCAATTATTTTCCGGACAACCTAATATATTAATAATATATTAATATTGTTAATATATTATTAATAACACTAATATATTAATAATATATTAATAATATTAATATATTATTAATATCAGACACAAAATAAATTGAACATTTTTTTACACTTTACACATTTCAATGAAACTCCATACTTTTTGGGCCTTGTTTAATTATGTCGACATGAATACGACTACTGTCATAGTTGCCATATTTCTCTTATTATTACTACTACTCACTTGGAGTTCTCGTCGAAGTCATCGTCAGATTACTCACTGACTAGATTTCCAGTACTCTCCATCTCTTTCAAAAAACTTTGAAAATGAATTTGCATCATCACAATAGGCGCTTGTCATTAGCCTCTCACTGACAGCTATCATTGGTCTTCACTGGAATTTGGATGACAAGAAGCCTCCCCAAGGTCCCAGCTCTTTGTACTTATCCAGTGGAGGTCTGGTAAGTGTTTTTCCATCCTCCTTGATCCTTTACGATTATTTGGTGCGGCGCCAATTGATGCCGATACCACCATATTTTAGATGAATAGCTAATTTATAATTCGGCAGTTTCAGTTTTCTTGGTTCTATGTGGTGTTTCTCTATCTTTTTGTTTTATTTCATATGCCCGTTTAAATTCTCTTCTTTCTGGCTCACATCTTTTGAACAAGGTCGGATTTTCTTTTGCTGGCCGAGCAGGTAACGTGTCAGGTTTTTTGCACTCTTTCTTTTCAACCTTTGCCTCAAGGCTTCGGGTTCGATCCTAACTACTTACGAAAACTGTTTTTTTTAACCCCCCCCCCCAACATAAACACCCGGGCAACGATTTTTTTAAAAGAAGTTTTTACACTGTTTGTATACAGATAAACAGGGTTCTTACTTCGCTTATTCTTTTGTTTTGATTCCCCCACCTCGCCCAACACGCACACCTCTAAACACCTGCGCAACGCCGGGTACTCCCGCTAGTCTATAATATAAATCTCACCTGTCTGTTTAAATTTATGTATGTATCTATGTATGTATGTCTGCCTAAAACTTTCGACAAAGGTGACGGATTTTCACAGAATCAGTTTTGTTTTGAAGCTCCACCCTTCGGACGACAAATATCGAAAGATTGGCTAAAAACATTAATTCCTTTATCCTCTGCTGGGCAATTTTCTACAAGGAGGGGGTCTCTTTTTTCACCAATATTTTCGAAAGTCATCCCCTCTTTTCGATTGACTAGCCTTAATTTAAACCTACATCACTTCCGGTTTGATGATGACCGCAACAGCAAAGATGCCACTTTTTTTTTTCACATTCTTTTCCTCCTTCATGGTACAGGTTCGAGCCTGCCTGTCTGCTTACTACCATTTTTTTTTTTTTGCTCAGCATCCACCCCCAAACACCCGGGCAACGCCAAGAACCCAGGCTAGTTATTTTAGAAGGGTCATTTTAATATGACTTAAAAACAAAATTTGATAAATATTAAATGGCTTCCGCCTTCACTTATCGGTAAAACGACAAATTTGTTTTTCAAAAATAAAAAAAGAAATACTTGATCAATTTTTGTGATTTTTGGAATATTAAATCTCCATTCCGTGACAAGTAGGTACACGATAAAAGTTTTTCTTCATTTTCATTTATCGCCATAAGTGCTAATCTGAATAAGCACCGTTATTTTAAATTCCTAATGATTTTTTCTTTTACTTTATCTTTTGTAGGTGAGTTCCACACAAGGTTTGGTATTTGACAGCAATCACAGGTAAAAGAAAAAAAAAAAATGATGTTTCTACTATTTTTACTCTTGAAGACAAATATATAAAATAACCAGAAACAACACAAATATCTAATTATAAAATTAGCAACGGTTTCTATGCTTGTTCGTATCTTGTATTTTTTTCAGGGGAGATAATCACATGGAAACTTCCGGCATTAAATGGCGCTGATGTTGTGGAGAACAGATACTACACTTTGGTAAAAATTATTCATTTAAAAAATATATACATTCCTCGAAACAATGAAGGCACAAAGCCATTCAAAGTCTGGGGAGGGTGGAGTCTATAGTCACCTTTGTCACTGTACTTATATGTGTCTATAATTTTCCTAGCTAGAATCTTCAATCACCATAATATCAGATTCATTCTAGGGAGTTGTCCTACTTAAGATTCCTAAATCGATTATTTAAAATATATATATATATATATATATATATATATATATATATATATATATATATATATTAAATAATCGATCATATATATATATATATATATATGATGAGAAATATGGAAATAGTATTCCGACAAAATAGAGAAATAAAAAGGAACAAACCGTATTATGTGTTCATTAACGTTTCGTCTTTATTTCGAGACTTCTTCTGATGAATGAGATTAAAAAACAAAAAATACCTACAGGTATTTTTTGTTTCTTAATCTCATTCATCCACAGGAAGTCTCGAAATAAAGACGAAACGTTGATGAACACATAATACGGTTTGTTCCTTTTTATTTCTCTCTCTCTCTCTCTCTCTCTCTCTCTCTCTCTCTATCTCTCTCTCTCTCTCTCTCTCTCTCTCTCTCTATATATATATATATATATATATATATATATGTATATATATATATATATATGTATATATTATAATGTGGATGAATATAATGCTCCTTATCTTGAGTTGAGCATATTGGGAAGTGATACACGATATACCATTGGCGTATTAAGCGATGCTCTTTGTGTAAACAAATCGAGCTTAGGTATTCGGACCATGTCAAAACACCGATAATTCACTACCCGCACAGCAGCTGCCGGTTTATCGTAATGGTTCAAAGCCTTGACTGTCACACGGGTGGTAGGGTTTCGATCCTAGCTTGAGGTAGATGCTTGTCTAGCATATATATATATATAGATAGATAGAGAGAGAGAGAGAGAGAGATAGATAGATAGCTATATTTCCTTCTAGATTGTAAATTACAAACACACAGCGTACTCCAAATTAGTAGTGAATTAACGATGTTTTGACATCGTTAATTCACTACCCGCACAGCAGCTACTGATTAGCGTAATGGTTCAAATGTCGTACAATCCAATTTCAATCCTGGCTTGAGATAGTTGCTGTCTAGCCGCACTGATGAGCTGTGATACAGTGAAGGAGTACTGTATGTGGATGACTATATATATATATATATATATATATATATATATATATATATATATATATATATATATATATATATATATATATATGTACTTTGATCTTAATCAAAAGGCCAAAAGAGACATAAAAAATAATGTTTTTTTTGTGATTATGCATTTTTAAATGAAAGAAAAAACGTATAGTTTTTTTTTTTAAATAAATAATTTTGCTTTTAATTTATTTATAACGATAATATTGTGGGGCCTGCGTTCGTGCTTGAATTTCATATTCATATCAATTATATTCTGAGGTCTGTCTAGGGTTTAGTCTATATAATAAATTAACAAACGACTATGTAATACTTTTCACAGTAGCGCTTAGTATTTGTATGTTCCACTTTAAAAGGTTCTGAGGAGTTTGTAGGATTGGAACAAAGAACCGATTCACTGAACATTGTGTATGATAATATTCCACCTGAGACTATGTTTCCATTAGCTTTTGGTTTTGTTTCATGTTGTATTTGTTTTTACATTTTCTACCTTTGAAGATTGTAATGCTGGGTATGGGACAGCCAAACCAGCTGCCAACATTGCCCTGCTTTTTATTGAAACCAACCGAGAGCTCTTTTTAGTATCCTCATTGTTTCCTTAAGTGCAATTGTCTGGATTTATTTTGCACTTGGTTTACCATGAATATTAATTAGGTAGGACTTCAGGTTCTTCTTCATAAGCCTTTTGGCACCTATAATAACTGGTATGGTTTATATCTCTCTAAGATTCCAGTTTCTTTTCATATCATATATGAGACCTTGATATTTGGTCTGTTTCTCCCTTTCAGCTCTGTTCAGACCTCCATCATTAGGGACACTCACTTCAACCAAGGTTGCAACTCTCTCTCTGACTCCATGTAATTATATCAGGTTTCACAATCAAAGCTGGTGAGCTGGATGAAAAAAAAAAAAAAAAAAGACTCTAAACTGTGAAGTTGAGGTATAAAAGAAAATGGCGGAGAATTATAATTCCAAAATATTATATACTGATGCTGCTTGTTTGTGATGATGATGATGATGACGATGACGACGACGGCGACTTCTTGAATTTGAAGCAACAAAGACTTCTACTTGATGGTTATTAATTACAATTATTTGACATAGACGATTATAATGTAGAAGCAAACAGCATAAAACTGATCTGAAATGAAACACATACATCAAATCCGTTGCCAAGGCTGCTGGAAAAATGGTTGGATAATTCTACCGCTCCAGTAGACATCTCCCTGCTGATGCAATTCTCTACATGTATAAGAGCCAAGTGCGTCCAAGGATGAAGTACTGTTGCCACATCTGGGCAGGAGTTGCTAGAAGCAGCTTATCCTGCCTTGACAGAGTTCAAAATAGACTTCGTAGCCTAGTAGGAGACGCCCTTTTCTCTTCTTTGCAACCTCTTTCCCACATAAGAAAGTTACGAGCCTGTTTCTGCTTTGTCGTTATTTTCATGGCAAGTGCTCATCTGAGCTCCAATCTATGCCACCCCCTCGCCAAACTCTCATGAAAAACACTCGTCTAGCTGAAACCAATATCAATAATTTTCCTCACTCTTTATCTATGCCTAAACCTAAACGTAGATTCCATGAACAAAGCTTCTTTCTAAGAACTGCACACCTGTGGAACTCTTTTCCATTTTTCTGCTTTCTAACTGACTACAATATGGTGATCTTCAAGTCCAATGTGAACAAATTCTTGATGAGCCATCCCTTTAAGTAATCCTATTTATCAAATTCCCACTACTATCGATGACTGACATGTTCCCCTTGATCATTGTACACTCATTAACCCGTATCCTCGAGTGTCCCTCGGGCCTTGATAAGTGGTGGCTCCTCTGTATACAAAAAACAAAACAAAACGAGGGTACAACTTTGCTATGCTCGAAGAGTGTGATTATCTACCCGGTCACACACAGATTTTTTGGTTTGGATATGTAGGGAGAGGCTTTTCCTTTTGCTGCGATCCTTCAATTTTGTATCCAACATCCCTTGAATATATTTGTGCCGGAAATTAGGGGTGTCCATTTTCCAACATCCTCATCCGACTACCACCAAAAAGTCAACGGCTGACTACGATGTCGTTGCTAGTCTGCGGAGTTCAAGAGCCCCATCCTTTTTATGGTTTTTGCTTTCATTTGTAGATTCATAAAAAGCGACTTTTATGATCATCTTGTCAATTCAAAATGAAAACCCTATCTACAAGGTAGATTGTCGCCCTAAAGAAAACAACGCTACAGATTTATTTTAAAACTTTTACTAAAAAAAATCAATTCAGGTAACTTGATTATGTAGTAGAGCTGACATCTATTCAATGTAGCCACCTTCTGCCTCAATCACTGCCTAGATACGGCTCTAGAATTGGGAGCATGCCCTTTCCACAAGCGCCGGTGGCAGCTCGGCAAATACTCAGTGGATGGCTGCAATCAGGCTAGTTTGGGGTTGTGAGAGGTCATGTTGGTGATGTTCTTAACATATGACTAAACAAAGTAGTCTAGCAGGTTCAGGTCGGGAGAGGACAGGGACCAGTAAGAGAAAGGTACAAATTCGTAGCACTCCTTCTGAAGACAAGCCTGGGTCTCTTTGGACTTGTGGGTGTGCACTGAGTCCTACTGCCACACCCAGGGGCTGCCAGCGGCCACCTGATTGCACTAAGGGATCACCAGTAGCGCGCATGAGTTGTACAGCCACACATCTCCAATCTCGCTCGTTGAACAGTGTGTCACTTTCAGACATGATAGAAGGCTCTTATCGCTCTTGAGATTTGTACACAACTGGCCAACCAGTAGATAGTCTGCAACAAAAAGAAGAAAACCGGCTTTAATCAAACAGAAATGGAATCATGTCGTCTTTTCTAGAGAGATAATTTCATTGTTCCACCCTATACCCAGTCACATACGGATCTTTTCGTTTAAGATATAGATAGGATCGAGGAGGGGGGGAGGGATACACTGTCGTGTCAACAATAACGTCAAGTGACATTTTTTAATTGTTGTTTCACCCCAAACAAGGCACAAGGCCACTTAATCGTGAGGTGCTACTATTTGAGACCAGATTTGCAAGGATACTATTTATGGAGTTGGGAAGTGAGATGTCTGTTCACATTACACTTGAATTTCTGCATGTCAGTACAGTCGAGGAATCAGAGGCTCGGGAAGGAAATTTAAAGTGCAGCAGTCTGAGGGAAAAAGCTATTTGAATAAAAAGCTTTACTGCATCTGGGGATCGCTACGGTGTAAGGGTGGAATTTTGCTGCTTGTCAGGTTTGTCGAAGGTCATTGATTATTATCGGAGTTCGTCAGAGCACTTGTCGTTGAAATACTTGTAAAACAGGCGCAAGGGTGCCATGTTTCGGCGATGGGACAGAGGTTGGAGTTTAGCTGATAGTTCAGGACCTATTAGGTTGGCGACTCTTTTTCGAAACCTGTTCAGGAGCGAGAGACTAGTGGCAGATGCACCAGCCTATTGTTGGCAATAACACTCTGTGCATGGGCGAACCTTGACCTTGCATGTTCCCTACTTCCGTTTTCTGTTCCCGCATGTTTAATCTGACCTATTGAACTGACCAACAAACGACTTACTCTGGATATTCCTTGGATGAACTCAAGACCATAAAATACGCAAAGAAAAAAAAAAGAAAAAAAGAAACAGGAGTAATTTGCCTACCTCCTCTGTTTTATATTTGTCAACCTCAAAAATTTGAGCTTCCATTTCAGTCGCCATCTTTGACTGGTTCATTTCTCCTCAAAGAGTCGTTACATACTTTGAACAGCACTTGGTTGGATATAATATTGATTATGTAAGAACGAAGACGTGGATGAAAAAGAAAAACGACTCTAAACTCTGAAGTTGAATTATAATAAAAATGGCGGTGGATAACTGTTCAAAAATATTGTATAAATTGCTTCTTTTTTATTTACACTTTCGAACAAGATTGTTTTTTGCTGCTGCTGCTGCTGCTGCTGCTGCTGTTGCTGCTGTGTCACCTGCTGCTGCTGCTGATCGACTGATGACTACTTCTTGAATATGAAACAACGAAGGCTTCTTCCTGGTAGTTAATAATTACCATTACTTTACATTGACGATTATAATGTGATTTTATGACAATGGCCAGAGCGAGTACGATGAAAAGAAAGAAGCTTGGTATTAGATGCATTAAAATTAACCAGCCACCTTTTCCCCCATTGCACCACGTTCTCAAGGTCAGAAGAAAGAGAATCAAAAATACCTTGGTCATTGTCAGCCTTTGAAGTGTTGCAATAGATTGTGGTGTCGTCTGCATAAATGTCTACGATAACAGTGGTTATAGCTAGAGGAGTGTTTGCTGTGAATGTTTCCCTATATCAGGGAAGAATTAGACTCATGCCTTTCCAAATAGTGTTATTACTTTTGTAACAACATAAAACAAGTCGTAGGCTATAACTTTGTTTATACTCAAAAAGTGAGCCTCATACCGTTGGGGGCTAGGGACCTCTGTATTATCTGATAAGTGTTGACGTCATTATTGTGATACTATACTGTGGATATCCGACCTCCACGTCACACCTGAAGCCAGAATATCTGTGTGTGACAGGTTTTCATTTCGAATGGATAGAACGATGTAACATGAAATCAATTCGCTGACAACCTCCTCTATCTTTTCTTGTAATCCTTCCGTCGAACAAATAACATCTCTCTAATATATTTAAGCCAGAAACCAGGGACGTTCGTTTTTTTTTTTTTTTTTTTTTTTTTTTGTTTGTTTGTTTTTTGGGGTTTTTTTTTTTTCTCCCTCAGCTTTTGTAATATCGTTATTTGACTACCAAGAAAGTCAACAGCTAACTATAATGGCATCGCTTGTCTGTGGAGTTCAAGGGACCCGTTTTTTGTTTGTTTGTTTGTTTGTTTGTTTGTTTGTTTGTTTGTTTTCACTCCTAGATTCATAAAAGTCGATTTTCACGATTTCGTGTCTGATCGTCCTGTCCATTCAAAAAAACAAAAAACAAAAAAAAAACTTCCTCCTTACACATAGATCTTTTGGTTGTGAAAGGTGTGCTCCACACTATAGTGTCACAACAATAATGTTAAGTGACTTGCATGTTCCCTACTTCAGTTTTTCTGTTGCCTTTTTTCTTTCTTATCCTTTTGGGCCAAGATCAAAGTGAAGTATATATTCTAATACTGCGCTACACTTTTTTGCTCTCGGTTAATGAAGGAGAAATCCATCATGACTGATACACTTTTATTTTTGTTACTATCCAGTGTGCCCCTTTTTGGGGAGTTGGTTTCCCTCCACATTAAAAAACGACCTTATGTCTAACTCTGCCATCATGGCGAGGCAAGTAAACAAATAAAAATTTTAATATTAAATCTGATTTGTTGAACTGCCCAAAAAACAACTTCCTTTGGCCATACCTTGAATGATATCAAGACCACTAAATATATAATAACAAAAAAAAAATTTTAAATGAAAAAAATTTTTTTAAATTAAAAATAAAACGAAACATAAATAACTTAATTACCTATCATAATTGTCAATCCCCCAAAAATGGAACATTGGAATCTAAGGATCCCCAATTCAGTCGCCATTTTTGGCTGGTTCATTTCTCTGCAAAGAGTCGTTACATACTTTGAACATCACGTGGTTAAATATAATCTCGTGATTTTGTGGAACATATTCTGGTCTTGTCAAGAAAAATTAGAATGGGGTAAATACAAAGTTTTTTTTTTTGTTTTTTTTTTAAGTAAGACAAAAAAGTACATTATAAAGAAAGACTAGATTTGAAATAAGAAGAAAAAATGCAAAATAAACAATCAGAAATATTTTCGTCTTGCTTTTTCCATATTAAAGTTGACATATTGAGTAACCATGGGCCACTAATGGAATGCTAAGCTCTTAATAGAATTAGTGGAGAAGCCAATTGATGTTACGGTAAACGTAGCAGCCATCTTTTTCTTTTTTTTTTTTTAATAAAAATATAAAGTAATTGTGAAACAAGAAGAAGAAGAAAAACGAAGAGAAAAAAGAGAAGAATAATAATAATAATAATAATAATAATAATAATAATAAGAAGAAGAAGAAGAAGAAGAAGAAGAAGAAGAAGAAGAAGAAGAAATAGAATAATTAGAAGAAAAAGTAGAAAAAGAAGAAGAAGAAGAAAATGGGAGAAGAAGAAGGAGAAGAAAAAGAAGAAGAAGAAAATAGGAGAAGAAGAAGGAGAAGAAAAAGAAGAGAAAGAAGACGAAGAAAAAGAAAAAGATGAAGTAGAAAAAGAAATAGAATAAGAAGAAAAAAAGAAGAAAATAGAAGAAGAAGAAGAAGAAGAGGAGGAAGAAGAGGAAGAAAAAGAAGAGGAAGTAGAAAAAGAAATAGAATAATAAGAAGAAAAAGAAAAAGAAGAAAAAATAGAAGAAGAAAAAGAAAATAGAAGAAGAAGAAAAGAAGAAAATAGAAGAAGAATATTAAATGAAGACTAAAAAGAAGTTTACATGAGGAAACCCATTTGTTGTATGCTTCAGTGAGAAACAAATGTGTTCAAAATGAATCAAAAAGTCTAGATCGTTGTCTTCAATAGTTCTCTTCCTTTGACAGAAATAGCCGTTTGTGTTTAAGACAATCATCTTCTTCGGAACAAAAAAAATGATTTTGTTTTGAGCCTTGTTCTTTAATAGGTGATCAGCTTAGAAGAGCCTCCATTTTTTCGGGGAGGGGGTGTAAGTTCTGATAAAACGGTGACATACGTTGGAAGTCTGTTTACCATAATCGAAAAAAAAAACGCACAAAAGAAAGCGTAGGGTGTTGCGTATTTTTTTTTTAAATAGGTGGTCAACTTTTGAGGTTCTCATTTTTAACTCTTTAGTTTTTTTGGAGTTTTTTTTTTTTTTTTCTTTTACTTTTTTGTTATTAGTTTTTAGCTAGTTCTGCTAAAAGGTGGACACATATCGGGAGTCTGTTTTATATTCTAAATTTGAAACTAATAATTGTTGTATTCGAAGTTCTTTCTATTAGACTAACGGATACTATACAGGCCAAAGTATTGGCTATACTGAGCTCAAATACTCTTGTATCCTGTAGAGCTATTTACGCACTAATATTGTTTTGAATTGTTGTTCTTCTGGCGGAAATAGCCGTTTGTGTTTAAAACAATCCCTATGAACTTGTACACGTTCTATTCCTTTTCGGAAACGAAACAAACAAATAAACAAACAAAAAAACAGAACGATTTTGTTTGGAGCATTTTTATTTAATAGGTGATTAGCTTGGGAGGGTCACCATTTGAGGGAGATTACCAGCGCGACCTTGAATGTGCTCTGATCAAGGATTGGGGGCAATGTAGACAATAAATACATGATGAGGCGAACGTCATAGCGGCTGACGCAGAAATGGCACTGCGCATGTGCGACTAGACCGAAAGGAAGGTCCGTAGTCATTTGCATACATGTGAGTCTCAGGGGTCATGAAAGACAAAAAAAAATTGTGTGAGTAGTTTTTGTTTTAGATTCGGATCCCCGAGTGTCGTGAGTTTCAGAAGAAGGAAAGGAGAAGAATTAGAAGACAATTAAACAGAAAAACAAAACAAAAAAAAAACACAGAGAACTCACTGCCGTGTTTGAATTATCTGGCTATGCCCTGCCAGCTTGAACGACCGAGACAATGCCGTAAGCCAACCATCTGATGTTACAGATGTTAGAGAGAGAAGCAAATCACGTTAAAATGTCCGGCAAACGGATACAGGGATGAGATGTGAGCGCCATTCTCGCCCTGGTCAAAATTAACACCAACCTGCTAGTGATGCGCATGCGTATGCCAATAGAGTGATGCGTGACGCATTGACTGACTCAAAGTGCACACGCTCTCTCGTAAGGAGTTCGGTTTTTGGTTGACCAAACTGACTCAAGACGGAGGTGCTGCCTATTAATGGGAAAAGCATGAGCAGCAAGGAAGCAACCTAGGTCAGTCTGCAGGTGGATAAAAGGATCTCCGCAGTGGTAGAGATGCTGGCTATAGAGAGAGATCTATTATAGTTTGATCTCCTGCTTGGACTTGACGCCATCCTCCTGTGGGGTGGTGTTCATATAAGGGTGCACGATAAATCTAATTTATTGAATAAAGTTTTCAGTGTCGGCACTGTTGTCATTATGAAAATGTTGAATTCGACCCAAGAAATATTGGACTGCGACCTGAAAGTGGTTGGGCGAGTAGTCATCCAAATAGAACTATAATTGTGAACTTGGATTCGCAACAGCTGATATCATAACCCCCCCCCCCAAAAAAAAAAAAAGATAAAGCTATTCTCCGGATATTGAGCACTTTTCGTTGATAGTACACTGGACCCCCGCCCCTTCCAAAAAAAAAATTAATGAATCAAAACAACTTATTAATTTTATTTATTGCGGACACTTATCCTCATGGCGTTTCGACCAACTATTCCTCTGGCCTTTGTCAGGTGGTAACTACGACGGATACGAACTACCCAAAGCCGGACAGAGGCTTACTTGGCCAAAACGTGGTGAGACGACAACAACTACTGAAGGCAATAATTTCAGTGAATGCAGTCAGGAGATTCAGAGTTCCTATCCGTCGAGGTTACCACCTGACGAAGGCCAGAGTAATAGTTAGCCGAAACATTGTGAAAAAAATAATAAAAAATAAGGATAATTGTCCGCAATAAATAAAATTAATAAATAATATTTATCTCAATAAATTACAATTAAAAATAATATATATCAAAACAACTTTTCTTTCAATCAACAATAGCAACAAGTGCCTGTGTAACAGAATTTTTGTTTTTTTAAATAGTCAGTGTCCGGCCTTGAACATAAACCGCAAAAGAGGGAAAAAGGCAGAAACTTAAGGGCACACTACTTAGCCCACATGGCCACGAGTGCTTAATGTCATGATGTAAAATAAGCCTTTTAAACGGGTGCGTGACTTGCGAAAATGGAATTCCTTTCGCTGGCTTGTTTTTCTTTTGCAAAGACACATTCTAATATGTATAAAACGTAATTGGCTGCAGTTTAACGAGTTTTCGAAGGGAATATTGTATTTGAAAATGTGACTTGTTATGGATTACCACAAACTGAATGATTATGTCGAAGCAAAGATGGCACCCACTGATAAGTGCTCACAAAAACTAATAGATTGGCATAGAAAGGGGTCTGACGTGTATCTACGTTGGACTTGAGAAAAGTCTCTCTTCACGTCCATGTGCGCCGTTCTTTATCACTCTTCTAAACTGTGGTGGTGAAGAGGCAGAGATACTGCCTTACTAGGATAGGATTTAAGCTTAACGTAACCCGTAAACACTATCAATAATTCCCCCCACTCTTTATCTGTGCCTAAACCTAAACGTAGATTCCATGAACAAAGCTTTTTTATTAGAACTGCACGCCTGTGGAATTGTCTTCCGTTTTCCTGCTTTCCGGCTGACTACAATATGGTTGTCTTCAAGTCTAACGTAAATAAGTTCTTGATGAGCCGTTCCATATAAGTTATCAAATTTAACAAATTTTCATTACTAATGATTATTATATTGTCCAATTTCTACTGTACACTCTTTAACCCTTATCCTTGAGTGGCCTCTTGGCCTTGATAATGTGTTGATACCTATGAAAAAAAAAGAAAAAGTGCAATGTGAACAAGTTCTAATTGAATCGTCCCCCTAAGTAATCCAAGTTACAAAATTCCCACTGTTTACTATGCTAAAATCACAATGACTAATGTATACCTATTAACCCTTATCCTTGAGTGGCCTCTGGGCCTTGATAAGTGGTGACACCCATGTAAAAAAAAAACCCTTATCCCTGAGTGGCTTCCGGGCCTTGATAAGTGGTGACCACCTTGTAAAGAGAAAAGAAAAGCCCCATCCATTATGCAAGTGATCGTAGAGGTTGTTCTGTTCAAGAATATAACTCTTTGACAGGCAACATCGGCATACATAGTCGATATATATATCAACTTGGGTGGCACTTGTGGAGACAGTGAAGCAGCATTTTATTCAGTCGGCTAGAATGCAAAGATCTGAAGCGGCTTGTAAATGGCGCATGTGTGCTTGAATTCTAAGCAGGTTGAACCGACTTCCTCCAAAAAGGGAAGTGTCATGGAAATATCAAATCTTATTTCTAACAGTTCTTTCTGGCATATGTTCCCATCCTTCTTTTCTGTGTTATTAGCTTCTGTGACAAATATCAGCTGCAACCGAAGGATAGCTGACTAGCAAAAATATTAGCAGCAGCAGGAGCCATTAAAGCACGTATGAGCAGAAAGGAAAACAAACTGGGTGTGATGGACGTATGGCCCCATGGTGGTAACGACAGACTTTTAAGCTGGTGTCTACATGGCAGGGTTTTGTTAACCTCATGGCAGATGAAATGAACAGTAAAAAATAACAAGCAAGAAGAATTTTTTGGAAAGTAACGGTAATAAATGCCTTTTGTTAGAACGAAAACAAAAACGGCAAGTCGGATTTTTGTTTCTTTCTTTTATTATTTTAGCATGTGGGTCCGACAGGTTTGAAATCTAACGAAACAGTTAAAAGTAACCTTCTACTAAGGTTGCTTCTTTCTTCTTTCGTCTTAGGAGTAATCCCCGACGACAGTCATGGAAAAATTGATGCTCCTCCTCTGAAGTGCCAACAAAAAAAAATCGAGTTACATATGCCGAAGGTTTGGAGTTAGTCATTCTATTAAACCCCTAGTTGCTATTTTTTTTTACAAGCGAGTCGCCATTTATCAAGGCCTAAAAGCCACTTGAGGATAAGGATTAATGAGTGTAGGGTGGTCAGTGAGACAACAGCATAGTTGTTGTTAGTGGTTGAAATTCAGTAGAACTTGATTATTACAAGGGACGACTCAACTAAGATTTGTTTATATTGGACTTGAAGACGGCCATGTAAGAGTAAACTGGAAAGCAAGCTTGCATTTCAGAGTTCTACAGGCGGGAAATTCTAGGAAAGAAGCTTTGTTCGTGGAATCTGTGTTTAGATTTAGGCACAGCTAAAGAGTGGAGGAAATTATTGATAGTAGTCATAGCTAGTTGAGTGTATCTTGTGAAAATTTAGCAAGAGTGGACCATAGATTGGAGCTCAGTCGAGCACTTGCCATGAAAATAACGATAGAGCAGAGACAGGCTTGTAACATCTCTTCTGTAGGAAAGAGGTTGCAGGGAAGAGAAAAGGGCACCGCCTACTAGATTTTGAAGATGGCTTGAACTCTAGCAAGGCTGGATAAGGCACGTCAAGTAGCTGCTGCCCAGATGTGATGTACCTGGCTCTAATCCAGATAGAGGATTTCATCAGCAGTGAGATACTGACTGGAGCGATAGAATGATCCAACCATTTTTACAGCGATATTGGCAACAGATTTGATGTACGTGTTCCATTTCAAATCAGGAATTAAGGTCAGTCTCAGAAACTTGTCAAGACATGGTGCTTCCCTAATATCAAAGCCATTTATTTCAATTGGGACCTGATGGGGGGGGGATTATGACGAAAAGAAAAAAACTTGGTATTAGATGCATTAAAATTAACCAGCCATTGCACCACGTGCTCAAAATCAGAAGAGAGAAAATCAAAAAGATCTTGGTCATTGTCAGCCTTTGAAGTGTTGCCATAGATTGTGGAGCTAGAGGAGTGTTTGCTGTGAATGTTTCCCTATATCAGGGAAGAATTAAACTCATACCTTTCCAAATAGTGTTATTACTTTTGTAACGTTAATAATAACTCAAATGCTCAGCATACAATTTAAAAAAGAGTTTGTTATTTTAATTGGACCATACAATAAGTAGTTGTAATTTGGTTAACTAACGTGTAATGTATATGGGGAACGGCCCAGCTATATTCATGCGCCTATCATACTTCATTTATCTGTATCTGTATCCATTAAATCAGCTCTGTGTGTGTGTGTGTGTGTGTGTGTTTTATCTTTCTTCATTAGAGGTGTGGGGGGGGAGAAAACAAGAAGTTTGATAACTGAGGTGTACTGTATATGGTGCTTTTATCTTTCTCCGGGAAAGGGGTGGACAAACAAGAACATGTTTACTAAGGGAATTTATGAGAGAAAACGATCTATTTTATGCCTATTGTACAGAATTTTAAATCTAGTACCAAACGATTTGTATCTATTATACTTATTTACATTCTATTACCCCCGGAGAAAGCTGCGCACCCACCTGTCTCGCACCTGCAGGTAAAAATCGAAGTTTGTGTGCAATGAATTATTTACAATGTATATAACATTACAGCATTTAATGAGGCAAACAGTCGATTTATCATTATAGAAAGCTGCAAACGAGAACAGATGATAATGGTCACAGATGGGTAGTTGAATAATAATGGAAAAATAAAGTAACTGACTATAGTACAGGGCGGCCTGAAGGCTCCTTTTTTATTACCTAGTATGTTGAGATTTAAGGTATTTTTTTTTACAAAAGGTAGTCACCACTTATCAAGGCCCAAAGGCCACTCAAGGATAAAGGTTAATGAATGTAAGATGGTCGTTTAGTAATCGTTGATAGGGTAGGGTAGAATTAGATTATTAAAAGGGACGGTTCAACAAAAACTTGTTTACATTGGACTTGAACGCTACCATATTGTAATCGTCTGGGAAGCATCCATTTCCTCATTCTCTTGTTACTACTGTGTCGTCTCTCATGTGACTGTCTTTTCAAATGTGCTCTCGAACGTCATGCACGTCTCTAATGTGATCTTGAGCGTTATTCTTGTCTTTAACATGATTTCCTTTTTTGTAGTCTTTAATTTTCCTTGCTAGTGACATCATTTTGCCAAACATTCACCCACTATCTGATACATTTTAACCGAGAGATCTTTTCTACTAGACAATGAAGGTTATTTTGAACTCTGTCAAGACAAGATCAGGTGCTTTTATCAGCTCTTGCGCAGAATTTATTTTTCTACATAGTCACCGACATTCTCAATGCTCTTTTGCCAGCGATAAGGTGGTGGTTGCGTATGGGCGTCCAAAGTGCATTTTGTCACTTAAATTTCTGGTGCATATAAGACGACGTCGACATTCCTCTACAAAAACTGCAAAATCATAACGTCATCATCTTCCTCTAGCAGGGATATACATGCAAGTCAGGATCGCTTGTGAATTTTATATTCCTATGAAACTTCCTCCTTTGGAGGAAGCTTGCTTTGCTAAGATACACCACTTACTGAGGAGATGGTTGCTAAAGTGGCTCCATATATAATAATATGTTCAATAGAATAGCAATAAAAGAAAGACTGTTTGACATTCACAACTAAACCTTGGTGGGCAAGACAGTCATAGACTGAAGTCTATTTCTGCCAAATGTGATTGGATTGTTTTATCGTCATTCAACTTTGACAACTTTTCTCAAGGGGTTCCAATATGTTATTAGTGCCGAATATGTCTTGTAAAATGTTTATTATTTGGACTGTAATTGTCTGTATTTTTGAGATGAGGTGTTTTCATTTATTGAGATTGTCGGACTGACTTCCTCATCTTGGTTGTTATAGTCACAACGTTTTGGCCGTTTTGCCCTCCGGTCTTCATCAGGTGTTTTGTATCGAACTGGGGAACCGTTTGTTAGGAGTCTCGAACCCAACCCTTTATTATTATTACGGGGGTACCGTGCTCGGACTCCAGCTAGGCTCTGGGACATAGTTGTTGATTCTCTGTTTTGAATGTTACTTTTCACTGCCTTCGTTCAGGATTGAACTCAGCACCTTTGGGTAACTGTAAACTTTGATACAACGTCCAGGACCACTCGGACAGATGAAAGCTGGAGGTCAAAACGTCCGAAACGTTGTGACTATAACAACCAAGATGAGGAAGTCAGTCCAACAATCTCAATAAATTATTTGGACTGTTCTCATCTTTTGTGTCATTCTTATAACGTTTCGGCCGTTGTAACCTCTGACCTTCTTCAGGTGTATTTCCACATTGTTATTAGTGAATGGTGAAGCAGAATGTATTTTGTTCTTTTTTTCAACGAACATAATCGTAAGAATTCAAATTGTATTTTTATGAAATGGAAAGAGCGTTGAGTCATTTTCATTTGTTCGAGTTCGTATCGATTTTTTATGAAACAATGCCTTTTAAAAAAAAAATTATTTTTTAACAAAAGATTCTGACCAAACACTCATTTTAATTATCAGCAATTCAGCTTTTGAAAATAATGAATGGAAATGTGATTACTTATGAGGACGGCTTGACAAGTGTTTGTTCATATTGGATTTGAAGACTACAATGTTGTAGTTTGCAGGGAAGCGACCATGTAGTGTGATCTGTGAAAATAAGAACTCCTTGGAAAATTACTCTGTTCACAGAAAATTCTGCCTAACACTAGACACAGAGGAAGAAAAGAAATTCAACCCCTCAACGAGTATAATTTACAAAGACTGTTGGATAATATATAACTAAAACTTGGTGGGTAAGTCAGGCATAGACTGAAGTTTTATTTCTACTAAATATAGTTGGGTTGTAGAAATGATTGTGAATTTGATAATGACTTTCCACTATTTATAATAATTAATAATGACTCTCCACTATTTAAAATAATAATTAATAATAAGGTAATATATACAGTAATAAGTAAATAATAATAATAATAATAATAATAATAATAATAATAATAATAATAATATATGTATATACGAGCAAGGTGAGCCTGATCAATATTAAAATGTGTGACCATTTGGGAATTTCAGGTGCTCTCCTTGGCCTCTCCTTGCCACTAGACCCAGGCAGTGCCGATTCAGGAGAAGTGCACAACCCTTGCCTCACAATTACACCCACGGCTACTTTTACAGGAGTGCTCGTGAGACTGAACGGAGGCATCGATTTATATATATATATATATATATATATATACTGTGTGTGCAAAATCAAGACTTCAAGACAAGATGTTGAAGGTGTTGATGGCAACAATATATATATATATAATTATTTACTATAATAAATATTAAATACCTACAGACACTAGTGTTTCACTCTTTCGGGAATCATCAGTGCAGAATATCACGATTAACACCAGTTAATAGATTCGAACCCGGCAATGTTAGCAACGACCTAATCCAATCGGCTACCGTTAACCCAGAGAAATATTTTTGAAATTTAAATATTTATTTTTGAAATGCTTTTTAACGTCTGTCAGAGTGATCTAATCATTATATGACGCTCTGCGCATAAAAGCTAAATTTACAGATTTTTATTTCAGCTGAAAGTGCTCAACGATAAGAAACAAGTTTCTTAAAGGGTTGACATAATTATTTACTATAATAATTAAATAATTAAATACCTACAGACACTAGTGTTTTATCCTTTCGGGAATCATCAGCGCAGGGTGTGACGATAAATACCAATCGATAGATTTGAACCTGGAAATAGAAGCCATCTCTAGCTTCATTAGCAAGAACCTAATCCATTCAGCTATCGTCAACCGTGGAAAATACTGTTTAAATTTAAACACACATATATATATATATATATATATATATATATATATATATATATATATATATATATATATATATATATATATATATATATATATATATATATATATGCTTTTGAATCGTTTAAGATTAACCAGACTATATTAATAAAGGAAATCCAAAACTATATTAGCAATGTATAAAATGTATTTATAATTACATATAATAAATTATGATAATAAAAAAAAAATTAAAAAAAAAAAAATGTATATATGTAAAAATATTTTTAACCTTTATATATCTAATTTTAAATAAATAAGAATGTAAATATACTAAATACTAATCATAGTGGGGGTGATAAGTAGTTAAATGGATTAATCCGTAATCTTATAAATACAAGGCTTATAAATTAAAAAATATATCCATTTTAAATGTGGAAATTGATGAATCACACAGGTAAGAAATTTATTTTTATAGTATGAAAAGGTTAGTAATTGCAATTAAGAATAGGAAACTGGATCAAATGTTTGTAACATGTCTTCTTCCTAAGATTAAGGGTGGTGGTATTTGATCAACACTGCTGGGGAGCCATGATGTAATATACTGTTTTGTTTTTAAATCCCCGAAACAGTGTTTCATGGTAAACAACTGATGATCCCTTGAAAAATAAATTATTGGTATTATAGTAAATTCGAGAGCGAGTTGATGCAGTGATTGCAGGTGATTTACTTACTGACTAGATGGTTTTCTAACGAATGATAAAAATATTTTTTTGTATAGTTTTAAAGGTTAAAAACTTCAAAGACTATATATATATATATATATATATATATATATATATAGTGATATTTGTAACTAGAAATAAAATAGTTTGAAGGCTTCTAAAAATTCGTACTAGAACTGTTGTTACATAAGGGCTGTCCCCTTTTCATGTAAGTATAAAAATAGAGAGATTAGTTAAAATGAAAATAAAATGAGAGAAAGCAGAAATCGAACCCTGGAAATAAGTTTCAAAGAACAATAGGTTTAAATGGAATGTCCAGTAAATTGTTAATTCTGATGAAATAAATAATAAATAAACTATTCATTGTTAAAAGAATGTGGATAATAAAATATGGGTTAAATGAATTAGATATGCAGGTTGAATTTCTTTGTGAAAACAACAAAAGAAAAAATAGGTTATTGGGAAATCAGAATGTCAGAAACGTGCAGGTCGCGCATGTTGATTGCACGCGGATTGTGGTCACGTTGGCCGGACATGCATGGATTTCTCAATATAGGAAGTGAGAGTTAGTTAGTTAGTTAGTGAGTGAGAAACTCAGAGGGAGTTTGAGATCGACAGATGATAGTCTGGGTCCAGACATGGGAATTCGAACGTCTAGAAGCGAGACGGTCACTTTGAAACTTAATATGTGAAGCTTTGAATTCCTGAACGCAAAGCCACCTACTGGTCAGTGGAAGAATAAACGTTCATAATGTTTTTATAACTGCCGTCTCCTGTGTCCATCATTACATGAAAAAGGTATTGTCTATTTATGTGTACAAACTATTTGAAATTCATCATCTAAAAAATATATGTGTTAGAAAGTAAATGTGTCTATTTATGTTATACAAACACTCCCGTTCATACGAACTGTCAAAGCATAAATGCAAACCTCTCAATTATCGGTCTGTCTATCTAGATATGAAAACACTTTCTCAAAATGTATTTATATGCAATCTCTCTCATTTATAAACTCTCACTCTCTCTTTATATACACCTGTTAATGTCTCTATATCTGCCATCTCTTCTCACAACATGATCACACACATGAACCTCAAAGATCTCTTACTTCCAGGAGCAGTCTTAAGACGCTTATCTTTACAAACAAGAACACTAAATAAGAACTCACGTAACATACGCGCACAAGTGGTACCTTCGTCTAATAATAATAACACTCTTATATAACACTGTCTGCAAGAGTACTTGGAAAAAGAAAATTGTAAAGTGATATTCTCCTGAAGGTTGAAAGTTCAGTGTGGGTGACCGAAACTACAATTGCAAATCACTTATGATCTCTATGCAGTCATGGTTGACCTCCATGAAGTAAATAAACGTTTTCGTTCAACATTCTATCTAGATTCCCAAGTTCGACAGAAATACTCCTGACAACATACACCCGAAGAAGGTCGTAGGTTACATCGATCGAAACGTTGTGAAAATTACACTGGAGATGAGAACAGTCCGAATATTCTAAATAATACAAATAACCAATCGTCATCTCAAAAATTCCGAAACATGATATCATAAATTAAGTTAAATTTAATTGGATATTAAATTTAACTTAATTTATCAATCAAATAATTTTAAAGCAATTTTTCCTTTGGATTACCCTAACATAATAAATGGAATCCAGTTGATGATGTGGCAAGCATTTTTGAACACTTGATGAATATATGAATAAATTGGTGACCGGCTGAAGAAATGACGCCGTTGCTTCTGGTTGAATTGCTAAATATCTTATAAATTAATGCAGCCAAAGCAAAAAAACATTTTTTCCTGGTGTCTGAAAGGTCACCAGGTCAAGCAGATAAATAGAAATTCAAATGAAACAATACAGCAACTGAGGAAGTTAATTCATTTTGACCACGGAAAGCAAATAAAATTGGTACATTTAGAATATGTTGCATAAACCATAAATTATTCGAAAATGACATTTAATCTATAATTACAGCATGGCACTGTCATCCCATATCTAGTAGGAGTATTTTTGTTGTTGTTGTTTTTTTTTGTTTTGTTTTTTTTTTTAGACAATTCTGTGCCAGCCATGCTGTTATGAGTAAGGTAAGATATATTAACGCCAGTCTGTCCCAGTAGCGACTAGCTGTATTTTAATTTAAAATTCAATACTGATAGGGAATCCTGGTGCAAGCAGTTACAAATCAAAACTGGAAGACGCGGGTGGGGATATAGGTATTCAGTGTAAGTCTTTGAGAATTTCAAGATAAAAAAATAAATAAAAAATCATCATAAAATAAAAAAAGGTCACCAAGTGACAAAGGTAATACTGTTATGAAAACGAAACCCTCATAGTAGCTGGCCTTGTTGCAGGCTGGTACAAACAGTCACAAATCAAAATAAGAACACGGGGGGGGTCATAGATCTTTAATGTAAACTGAGAATTTTAAGATAAAAAACAATTAAAAACAATTAAAAACAATTAAAAACAATTAAAAATCATTAAAATCATTAAAGAGAAGAAAAGAACAAAGAATTTTTATATTCACCTCAAACAAAGCACATTGCCACTTGGACGTATGGGGCTACTAAGTGGGGAGTTGAGCAGCAAGATGCCTGTTCACAGTCACAAATCGGAATTGGAAGAAGCAGGTGAGGATATAATTCTTCAGTGTAAATCTTTGAGAATTTCAAGATTTAAAAAAAAATCATCAAACATAAAAAAAAAAATGGTTTCCAGGTGACAAAATATAAGATAATATTGCTATGAAAACAAAACGCTCTTAGAAGATGGCCTTGTTTCAGGCTGAGTGGTGTACGTGCGAGATTAAAGGTGAAAATGGGTTGAATCACCGCTTAGTTACCCCCGCTCCCATATCCGCCTTGGATCAGTGGTAATACCTGGAAAAGTTCTGAATAATTTTTATCCTGATGAACTACTAAAAACAAACCCCATAAATAAATATGTGGAGATATTAAAGACTTGAAGAAAAAAAATTGGATTATTTGGATTATTTGGACTACTGCTCTCAACTTGGATGTTACTTTCTCAACGTTTCGGCCGATGTAACCTTCAACCTTCTTCAGGTGTATCTTGTCAAACTTGGGAATCTTTTTGTCAAACTCGGAAATCAGCACATAAATTGAACAGAACCGTTTACTTAATCCACAAGGACTAACGCATCGAAGCACAAAAATTAGGAACTCGTGACTTCTGGAAAATCTACAACAGTGTAGTAACTAATGGGCAATCAACAATTCCCCCACTAACCAACAATCACGAGGTTGTTTGCTCAGCAACCGACAAGGCTAATATGCTTGCCAGCCGGTTTGCCTCAAACTCCACACTGGACCTTTCCAATCACCCCCTGCCTGACTTTCCTTTGTGGACAGATGCCACGCTAGATGATCTAAAAATCACCCCTGCTCAGGTGCATGCTATCATAAAAAACATTGACACTTCAAAAGCATGTGGACCTGATCTCATCTCAGCTGTGCTATTAAAAAAGTGCTCAGCCGAAGTAGCTCCAGTTCTCTCCAAACTCTACAACAAATGCCTTAATGAATCATGCTTTCCGGGCTGTTGGAAAACTGCTTCTGTGGTACCAGTATTCAAGAATTCTGGCGAAAGAACTGACCCATCAAATTATCGCCCCATTAGCCTCCTCCCACTTTTCGCCAAAATATTTGAGACCATAATTAATCATGCTCTAGTCCGTCACTTACAGATGCTAAACTTCTGACTGACAAACAATATGGATTTAGACAAGCCCGTTCCACTGCAGACATCCTCACTGTAATCTCTGAACGTATATACCATTCACTGGACAAAGCGGGGGAGGGCAGAGCGGTAGCTCTAGATATATCTAAGGCTTTTGACAGGGTATGGCATGAGGGTCTCCTCAGGAAAATTAAATCATACGGTATCACTGGTAGAATATTTAACATAATTAAATCCTTCTTAGATAAGAGAAAAATCCAGGTTGTCCTCGACGGCCGTACATCTAAACAATATGATATAAATGCGGGAGTGCCTCAAGGGTCTATCCTTGGACCTCTATTATTCCTAATATTTATTAATGACCTCCCCGATAAAACTGCCTCTGAGATGGGTATATATACTGATGACACCACACTCTATAATAGGCATGACAGGAAAACAAATGAACACATAACTAAAGAAATGGCAAAAACACTAGAGGATGACATTCAATCTGTAGTGGAATGGGGACAAAAATGGATGGTCACATTCAATGCTGCCAAGACTAAACTGGTTTCCTTCAATAATAACCTTCTCTGCCACCAATAGCAATGGCGAGTGACACCCTATCTGACAGTACACCTTTCAAACTGCTTGGCCTAACGTTCACAGGAAACATGAGTTGGAATAATTACATTGAAAACATTGCCAGGGCTGCTACAAAGAAGGTAGGCTCTCTCTACCGTGCTAGAAAACTACTGACACCTGAAAGTATCCTGTACCTCTATAAGGCCACCATTCGCCCATGTATGGAGTATTGTTGTCACATTTAGGATGGTGCATCTGCTGCTAGTCTCTCGCTCCTAGACAAGGTTCAAAAGAGAGTCGCCAATCTGATAGGTCGTGAACTAGCATCTAAGTTTCAGCCTTTGTCCCATCGACGAAACGTTGCATCCCTCTGCCTGTTCTACAAGTATTTTAATGGTGAATGCTCTGACGAACTGCAGACACTTGTGCCCCCACGACGTAGACACCCTCAACAAACCTGAAAGGCAGCAAAATCCCACCCCCACGCAGCAGAGATCCCTAGATATAAAAGATCTTTCTACTCCAGTAGTTTCTTCCCCAGAACTGCTAGACTCTGGAATTCCATTCCAGGTCCCTGCTTCCCCAACTGTATTGACATGCAGAAGTTCAAGTGTAATGTGAACTGACATCTTGCTGCCCAAATCCCAACATAGTGCCCCCTGCCCCTGATAGTAGCCCCCTACACCAAAGTGGCAATGTGCCTTGTTTGGGGTGAAAATATAATAAAAAAAATAAAAATAAAAATAAAAAATGGACTTGTGGCATAACGGATAAAGTAGTAGATAAAATTCAGTTTAAGGTGAAACTCTTCTGGGGGTGAAGGTTCAGTCCTTACAGTAGGCGATACTAAAGCTCCATTTTTAACCTTGCGAAATTGAACTTGTTTTCTGGTTGCTTTCTGTTTTGTATTTAAGCACGAAAACTTTTCTAAAAATATGCTTTTTTGTATCAACAGTTTTTCATTTCATTTCGATTTGTCACTTTTTTGTGATTCAATGTTTCGGTCTCACAGGACTTCCTCTCGGAAAGGACGGATCGCAAACAAAATGATGATATATATCTTTTTTTTAAATTACATTATCAAATGTTTAGCGTATTTGAAAAGGTTGCTTGCTTCTGGCTTCTTCATTTTTATGTCAGTTGAAAAATGGATAATTAATGTTTTATTTTATTTGATTCCAGTTTCTAACCAGAAATTTTATAGAGCAAAGGTTTTTTTCCTTGATGAATTAATGACAAAATGTAACGCATGAGATAGAAAATAAGTGTTTACACTATTTAATGTAAAAAAATATTCAAACAAAAAACTGCTTAAATAATGGAGGTGACAGCACTATAACTTGTTATTGTTGAGTTTTTCATTTGATATTTTCGAAAAATGGATAATTAAGAAATGAAATTATATATCATTTTTTTTTTATTGGGGGGTCCTTTGAGATGAGGCTTCATAGGTTCTGTATTGATTTTTGCGAACAGTTACCCTTATCTTCATGGTTGTTGTTGTCTCACTGCGTTTCGGCCAACTATTCCTCTGGCCTTCTTCAGACAGCAAAAAATTAATACACAAGAAATGAAATGTCTTATTTTATTTGATTACAAGTTTTTTAACCTCAAAAGTTTTTTGATAAATTAATGACAAAATGTGTTGAATGAGACGAAAACAAATGTTTACGTTAAATTAAAAAAATATATTCCAATAAAAATATTTAGTAAAGGAACTGTTTAAATAATGGAGGTGACAGCACTATATCTTGTTACTGTTGAGCTTTACAGTGCGTCAACCTTCGCTGGGTTACTTTATGCTAAAGCTATACAGTAGAACCCCGGTATACGGTGTTTCTAGAATACGTTTTTTCGGTTTACGATGTAGAATACGACGTTTTTAAGACCCCTGGTTACGGTATTTGCCCCACCTTACGATTTCATTTATAATGTTATTTGATTATATACATGTGTATTATATACTGTACTATATTTTGTTACTATATATATATAAATAAAACACACACACACACACACACACACACACATATATATATATATATGTATATATATATATATATATATATATATATATATATATATATATGTATGTGTGTGTTTTATTTTTTTATTACCGTTTTATCTGTTTAGTTGCACATGTTTCGGATGTTGGACCATGTTTACGAAAACGGTATTAAAAAAATAAAACATATTTGTTCTGCAATAGTATTGAGCACTCTCTTCAGGTTTTTACTAATTACCAGTTTTACTATATATGTGTGTGTGTCAATATATATATATTGATATATATATATATCGCTATATATATATATATATATATATATATATATATATATCAATATATATACATATATATCTCAACATATATATATATCAATATATATATATATATATATATATATCTCAACATATACATTGATATATATATATATATATATATATATATATATATATATATATATATATATATATACATATATTAAATTTATTTATACAAACATTGATGGCTACATATGTGCATACATGTTCTTGTAATCACCCGTGCCGGGGAGATTACGTCTGCAGGTCAGAAGCATGTATGCACATATGTAGCCATTAATGTTTGTATAAATAAACTTAATATACCTGCTCTGTTTACTCATTGAGCACTTTTTAGTAGACACATGTTATTTCATTGGATGTACTTCTAGGAAATTAAACTCTACTGGCTATATATATATATATATATATATATATATATATATATATATATATATATATATATATATATATCAACATATATGTATATATCAATATATATATATATTTATTTATATATCAATATATATATATATTTATTTATATATCTCAATATATATATGTATATATATATAGCTCAATATATATATATATATATATATATATATATATATATATATATATATATATATATATATAGTAATGTGATTGATAATTTAAAATTCAAATTAGAATTAAAAATTAAAAATCTGGTTCATTATAAGGAACAACAACAAAGTCAATAATTCGTACGATTGTTTCGGAAACGATGTTTTTATTGTGATAGACATTAAGCCACGAACAATAATTTTGACATATAGTTTTTTTTTTAAACAAAGTCTCCTCGGCAGCAAAAGTATTGGGTGTGTTTTGTAATATGTAAAAGACACCATAAATAAACCTAGCAATTTTTAAGTAAGGCAGATGTATCTTTTAATTGTTCGATATATATATATATATATATATATATATATATATATATATATATATATATATATATATATATATATATATATATATATATATATCGAACTAATTTTCTGATTTGGCATGTCAATTTAATGCCAGTAATTAAAAAGAATCCTACGTTGCTAATTATTTGTCCGACTTATTGAATACTTTAACAGAATGGGCATGGTTAACAATTACAATGGCTCAATTGTTTACAGAAGCTTGAAAGTGTGTGAGCAGCACTCTTTATTTCTTTCAAATATACACCGTGCATGGGCCGGGTACGACACAACCATGTTGATACACCAGTTATCATTTAATTACTGAAGTTAAGCAACCTTCACCCTGGCCAATACCAGGTGGGAATACGAGGCGCTGTACGTCATCTTTCCATATGACTGGAGGATCTCTTGTAAATTTGGTAATTTCCATAAACTTTTTCCTTCAGAGGAAGCCAGCATAGCCCGATCAGGACTACATAACCATGCCAGGTATTGCCGGGTTATTCATTTATTTAAAAGAAATTTGCAACTCATACCGATTGCGTTTTTTTATTTATTTATTTTTTATTTTATTTTTTTAAATATAATTTCTTGTGAGCTAACCATTTTTCTAAGATTCTTTTTCGTTATTATGATTATAGATGCATCTTCCAACTGAAATAAATTTGTATACAAGCGAGACCCGTAGAAACTACGCAATTATATCCTCCATGTGTTGATTATTGCGGACATGCTTAAAAATATTTCCATTCTATGAACATTCAGTATAAACATAGACCCCACTTTATTATTCTGCCACCTTTGTTCAAACTGAAATATACTTAAGTACTTTATACAGTGTATGTTCTCTCCCCTAGATCAATTAAGTTAAGCAACATTTAGCCTGGTCAGTACCAGATGGGTATTCATTTGGGAACACTAGGCAATTTATATCCTTTCTACACACTAAAATATATATGCGTCAGCATACGACACAATCACGTTGACACATCAGCTATCACTGAAGTTAAGCAACCTTGAGTCTGGTCAGCACTAGATGGTTGGCCATTTGGGAATACTAATCACTGTATATCCTTTCATCTAGGTCACCAAAGTTAAGCAACGTTTAGCCTGATCAGTATCAGTTGGGTGACCATTTAGGAATACTAATCACTGTATATACTCTCATCTAGATCACCAAAGTTAAGCAACGTTTAGCCTGATCGGTATCAGTTCGAGGACGGGAGGTTCTTGGAAATACTAGGCACTGCATCTCCCCCTTTTTAACCTATATATACTTGCATCAGAGATCACATGTTAATTTGATACTCACTTGAAATTTCGTCCTTCAGAGGAAGACAGCTCAGTTTAACAAGGATAATTACCACACCTGTACCAGACGGTTGATCATTTGGGAATACTAGGTGCTGTATATGGGAGGAGAACAACTCTCTGCAAAAAACGCAACAAAGTACCTAACACTGACATGTGCAGTACAATCACGTTCACACACCAGTTTTCATTAGATCATGACGTCGTCCATGGCCTTAATAGGGCCACTTTGGACAACGATTACATCTTTGGATATTACCAAGAACCATACTGACAATTAATATAAACTGTCTTTCTCACAGAAGAGATGTTCCGAGTTTGTCTTTGCTTTATGGTTATTTACATGGCAAGTGCTCGACTGAGCTTCAATATATGCTCCCCCTCGCCAAACTTTCACAAGAAACACTCGTCTAGTTGTAAACACTATCATTAATTCCCAGAGGATACACCAGTTTGTGTTATTTTTTAATATCCATGATGAACACAAAATACTTCCATAAATTGAAATAGCAAGAAAAATGAATGAGTTCATTACATAAACATTACATTTCAAGGAAAACTGAGATACAACTGCGCCATACCATGCGTGCTGTACCCTCACTGAGTCAGGAGAATACTTGGAGGGAGGGAAAAAAATAAGTTGCTCACTATGAATTATGAGCACGTAAGCAAAACTGGGTCGACAAAAAAAAAAACATGGGACTAAAAATATAACAATAACGAATGCTTACTCTTATAACAGTTTCAATTACAATTCAAACTTTTTAATATAATTATATAGCACTTCCGGTCTTTGCTATCTTTTATTTTTTATTTTCTTGTCACTTTATTCAAGCTTGAGATGGGGCATCCTACCGGATGTATAACTTATTTCCAACTGTTTTTTTCTGGTATATGTTTTTAAGACTTGCTACTGTGTTCTATATTCAACTTTTTACAGATTGCCCAGTGCGGATAGTTATACATTCCTTTGTGTCGCATTACATAGTAGCCGTCTCCCAGCAGAACAAAATACAGCTGGAACTCTGTACTTCTGTGTGGCAGAACCTGCACTTATTGTTGTTGCTGAGACCACTCTCTGCTAATTTTTTGTTACTGTGTGGAGGAAAATATTTTCAATATGCATATTATGCAATTCTCTAAGAAAGGTGTTTTATACTTATATCTCCATGGCAATAGATACCTCCTATAAGGGTAGCCGCGCGTGTAATTGTGAGGCAAGAGTTGCGCAATAACTAACCACAGACTCTACTTTTATTTTGATGTGGCTTTTTAACAAGGGTTTCAGTTGAAAGTTGGAATGAGTTGGTGTTTGCTCATTGTGGACACGTCATTTTTTTGTGTTTTTACATAGGAGTCAGCACTTATCAAGGCCCAAATGCCACTAGAGGATGAGGGTTAAAGAGTGTATAGTAGTCAATGGGACAATATCGTAGTAAGCATTAGAAGTGTAAATTTGGTAAATTAGATTACTTCAGGGGATGCTGCTTTTTCTTCATCATCCCAATGGACAAAATGTCTTCGGCTTGGCACAGCACGCTTATCTCCATCGAGTGCTTCATTGCTATTTAGTTCTCGCTCAAGGCGAAAATCTTCAACATGAAAAGATTATCCTAGTGAGATCGCGAGCATCGTACACATATTTTTGGTGGTCGTCAATGGTGTTCGAACTGTGTCATCAAAGACCATTAATGAGATGTGCATCCCCCATGGGGACATTGAGAGTTACACTAACGAAGCGAAATTTTGTCATTTACGGAATCATGTTTGTGATTATTTTGCCGACAGCCATAATAATCACCCTCGGCCCTTACTACTGACGGACCAAGCCTCTCCTAGCGATGTCAAGTCGCGTCTAGAAAAACTGGCACTCAAAAAAAACAAAAAACAAAAAAAAAACCTGTAAGAAGAAAAAGAAATCGAAAAAAACTGATGAATCAGCAAAAACGTGACTTTCAGCGTTCGGTTTGAATAAGTCGTTTAGATGTTCTCACTTTCACATATTTATATAAACACACACACACACACACACACACACACACACACACACACACACACACACACAAACAAATTAACTTTTAGAGAAGAAAAAAAAATGGAAGTTTGAATTTGGGGTTGCAATTCTGAAAACGGATACATCGTTATTGTTTAGTTCTTTTCTGTTTTGCGAATGGAATACAAGGTCACGGAAATTATAGAGTTACATCCACTCGGATTTAAAGTAAGCATTTTTAGCATAGTTATTGACTATTTTTTCTCATTCATGAAAAATAAACACATTATGCATAAAAAGCTTTATGATATATATATATATATATATATATATATATATATATATATATATATATATATATATATCCTAATAAATTGGATCAATGAAAAGAACAACACTTATATGTTGTTTATATATATATATATATATATATATATATATATATATATATATAATATATATATACATATATATATATATATGTATATATATATATATATATATATATATATATACATATATATATATGTATGTACTAAGGAAAAAAAATTGTAAATACAAAAATGATTAGTCGGTAAACTTGGATTTTAATCGCAATTATATGATAGATTTTAAATTAATGTATTTTATAAAAAAAATTTTTTAATTATATTTTATAAATGTAATTTATAATCTATTTCGAATTTAAAACTATAGAAAAATATAATAATGTTAATAAACTAGGGAAATCACTTAGGATAGATAAATACTCACTTCCCCAAACCTTGAAAGATTTGGATTTTAAAAAAATAACTTTTAAACGTATTTCGAAATTTTTAAACGTGATTCGATATAATTAAAAAAAAAATTTTTAACTTTAAACGTATTTTTGTGAAATTTTTTAACGTAATTCGATATAATTAAACGAATTTTTAAGTTTTTAACCGATACCAATACAGATTTTAAAGTTTTTTTTATACATAAGGAAAGAGATTTTAAAATTAATTTGGGGTCAAATTAAAATCGATTTATATAAAGAAAAATTTTTTTTCGAAATTAGATCTTAAATTTAAATAATTCAAAGTTTAAAATTAGGTATTACATCATCCGATAAAAAAAGGGGGTTAACAAAATGAGATTTAAACGTGAATTCGCGAGGTATATATACTTCACACTTCCTGTTATAAGATAGACGAATATTGGCTGAAGAGAGATTGATAAGGATACCTTAAACGGGCCTTATTATCGGGCTTGAAACCGACGGTACCAATGATCTGTCTCAACTAACAACTTTCTGTACACAAAATATAAATACGCTCTTGAAATTTGGATTTTCCTTTTAATTGAGCACTCTGCTGGAATTCTTTTTCGAAAAAAAACTAATCATATATATATATATATATATATATATATATATATATATACACGAGCAGAAGTACTCGTCGTTGACTGGGTTATAAAACAGCCTACAGAAAATGGACTGTGATTGATGAAAGTATGATAGGTTATGAAAAGGATGGGGTTGTAAAGAGATAGGTTTTGACACTCAAAAATTTTACCCCAAGCAAAATATGATGAAAGTAAAGATAATTTTCGCGAAGATATATTTTTTTATATCAACTTTGTTTCCATTCGTAGCCAAGACTGACGATCAAAATGATGTTCCCTTACAAAGAGAAAATGTTATATATATATAATAATATAAATATACAAGAAATAAATGTTGCCATAGTCAATAAAAGTTACTTTTATGGTAGAAAAGTTCATTAGTTTGTATTTTTAAGTAGTTTGTAAAAAATTTTTTTTTTTTTAATTCACAAACTGGTTTTTAAAAAATCCAAATGGCAGTGACTTTGAAATGGAGAGCCCCATTTTCAATTTGAAGGACGGGCACCTAAGCATTCTGTGATTACAATTTAAGAGAGTTCCGTCAACGTAAGGAATATTCATAAACATATTTTGATGTTTTCCGTTATTTTGTGCTTGAGGAATATTCGATGATGGCATGTGTAGTTTATATAAAAATTCATTTAAGTAGTTATCGTCTCAAATTTCATTTTAATTTCGGTTCGCTGAAATTATTTCAAGTAAAGAGCATTAAAAACTATTTCAAAACAAAAAAGACATGAACAAAACTTTTATTGACTATGGTAACATTTATTTCTTGTATATTTATTTGTTCGGGTAGTCGTTTGTTGGCTTTTCTGCTAAACACTTTTACTAAATTATATCGACGAAATAACAAAGAAACAAAAACAGTTTTGAAGAATAATGAAGCTTTACTTACTTTAGTAAAATAATCCGAAACAGCAAAATGGGATATTAAAAAAGTAAACACGTAATTACTTTAGATTTTTAAAGCAAAGAATCGATATAAATATGAATAAGAAGAAAATGCCGTCCTTTTCAAGCAGAACTGCTTCTTTTCAGTTTTACAATATTGAACGGTGTAGTATTGCGCCTTCGGATTCAAGGTTGTACTATTGTAGTGTAAAGAACACGCAGAAAGGGTTGTAATCAACTGAATTCCTTCTAGTACACTGACAAAAAAGCTTAAACAGATATATAAATAAAAATAAAAAGGTTATGTAAATGTTTTTAAAAAGACACATAATCATGTGAGCACGATTTTTTCCTTCTTTTGACACGATAACAAGTAACGTTCTTATTTTTTATTATTTATCTATTTATCTATTTTCGAGAGAGTGCCACATGCAAGTGGAGAAGGAAAAAAACAGAGTTATTCAAAATTTGTGTCTAAAGTTCCGACTTTTGTTTTTTTTTGCTGTCACTTTAATAAGAACGTGAATTTATGAGGTGAATTTATTCGACACAATATGATTCAACTCAAAAAAAATAAATAAAAGCTAACGTGAATTAAGATTAAAGTTAAGGTGTTATTGTGGACCCTCCCCCCTTTTAAAAAACCTTGTTAAAATTTGTGACATATTTCTATTCTATGGAAGTCAGGCGCGAACGAACATCCAATAATTTTATTATACCCTATTTCTTCAAACTGAAACATAATTATCAAAGTATACTTACGCAAATAGATATGAAAAGTCTTTGTTAAAGCTTGTGCCATATTCCATGGAGTACAGGCGCGAACGCAGACCCCACAATTTTATTATACCATCCCTATTTAAGTTGAAACATACTTATCAAATTATTCTTGTGTACATCTATATCAAAAACCATTGTAAAGATTTTTTTTTTCATTTTTTATTTCCATACTTTGGGAGCCAGGTGCGGACGCAGACGCCACAATTTTTATGAACCACCATTCTGCCAGATCAAACATACCCATTCCTGATTCTCAATACATCTTCTATCATTATATGTAATAAGTTTTTTAAAATAGTCAACCATATAGGAGCCTATTCGTGACCACACACACACGCGCACATACGCACACACACACACACACAGACGTTCAGCTTTATATTATATAATATATATATATATATATATATATATTATTATTATTATTATTATTATTTACTTTAATAATTATTAAACACCTACAGACACTAGTGTTCTCTCTTTTCGGGAATCATCAGTTCCGGGTGTCACGATTAACGCCAGTCAAGGGATTCGAACCCCGGCAACAGAAGTCATGTATTATTGTAATATATATATATATATATATTACAATAATAATAATTTTTCAAAATCTACAGACACTAGTGTTTCATCCTTTTGGAAATCATCCGCGCAGGGTGACACGATTACTACCGGTTGGGAAATTTGAACCTGGCCACGAAGCCATTTCTGACTCCATTAGCAAGGAACAAACCTCACGTTTAATCTCAACCACGAGAAATATCATTGAAATTTTAACATTTATTTTCCAAAAGTTGTTATAGGTGTGCAAAAGTGCATTGCATCCAGAGGAGATTACTTTGAACGCGACTAGAGTTTCATGTGTACTATCAATAAAAGTTCCTGTATGAAAAATGTCTTCAAACTTATTCAAGACACTTCATCACTATATTGAATAAATTCATGAATTTATTCAATAGTTTTATCTGTAAGTGACATTGGTTTTGCAAACTTTAGACATCTAAAAAAAAATATCAATGGCTGCCACCAAAGTAAATATATTTTGTCCACTCAAATTCTTGCATTATTTACAAACATTTTGGCCTTGTGCCAGCCATGGAAACATACTTGCAGTATTTCATAATCATGAATATTATTTATCTATATAATTAAGGTGATTATGTATGTGTGGCTCGCTTCACTAATACTGTATGCAAATTTAATTTGGTGAACAAATAAAGGGAGGTTTAGTCATAATAATAACTGATAATAATAAAAAAATAAAGGTAAGAATTTTTTTCACTTTAAATGCAGACACAAAAACGTTCCCTTATTATATCTATTATTACCTAGTTTTTACACAAGCCGTTTAAAAAAATGCTCTTTGAGAACAACCTGTGGTGTTCCCTGATGTCTGAGTGACAACAAATCTCCCTAGATTTCCAGTACTAACCGCCTCTTTTGATAACCTTTGCAAATTTGTTTGCGTTATCGAAATAGCCGTTTACCATTGATTTCTTGTTGGTAGCAACCTTTAGCCTTCACTAGAATTCGAGTGGCAATAAGCCCCACTCCCAAAGCCCCAGTCGTACACACATGCATCTATTGTTTTATAGAAGAGAAAAATATGATTTTTTTTTTCTTTTTGGTCGATGATATGTTCTGGAAAGTAAGACACTTTATCAGATCTCCATTACTAACGATTACTACGATATTGTCCTATTGATTACTGTACACGCAATAACCCTTATCCCTGAGTAGCCTCCGGGCCTTGATAAGTGGTGACTTCAATGTAAAAACAAAAATATATTTGTTTGATGTAATTGAGTGGTCGTGCTTACAGTAATCAAGTGATACAATCTACTAAATCGTCTTAATAAACAGTTGTTCTTAGTTGTAATTAGTAATATACTTAAGCTTTAGGCTTTCAGCGTATCTTTTGACATCTCTCCCAGGCTTTTACACCCGTCTATATTTTTGGCTTATATTAGGCAATCATATGATTGATGTAGTCATACTCATTAAATCAGCAGGAGTCAAATTTCATAGGATATCCTTAGTAGGGAGTTGGGCAGCAAGACGTTTGTTAGCATTACATTTGAATTTATGCATATTTGTACGGTTGAGGGAAACAGGGGACAGGAAGGGAATTTCAAAGGCAATTGGTTTGAGGAAAAAGCTATCGGAATATAAAATTTCCTGAGATCGACAATGAAGGGGGTGGAAATTTGCTGGTAAGAGCTACAAATATTTATTATCGTCCTCAAGAGAAACAAATGCCTGTAAAAGATTTAAGAAATAAAGTTTAGGACGACATGACGGCTGGATTTAAATTTTAAAAAAAAAAAAATGTCTTAAAGATGATCCATAATCAATTAATGATTCATCTTCCACGCCTATCAACAGAAAATGGTAGCGCAAGGAAAAGAAAAGAAAATATCGATTTTTTTTTTTAGAACAGGTGAAGCATTTTTTTATTCTCTTTTTTTTGGGGGGTTTTATTGTTAAAGAACAGTTTAGCAAATCAGCCAGCCATGAAAACGTCTCCTTCTCCCAATTTTTTCCTACGTTTAATAGTATTGATTTTAATTAAATATCAGAAAACGGCAGATGGCCTAGTAGTTTACCTATGTGAATTTCAGTCGGAATCGGCTGACCGTTTTCAAAATCGATCGGATCTATCAAGTTCATTTCACAATCTTGCCTGCCTTGATAAGGTACAAAGTAGTGTTGGGACGATTTACCAGAATTTGGAATCGGAAAAATCGGAACGTTTGAGGGTATCAGAATCGGTATCAGAATCAGAAAAATGTATGCCTGTTTTCCGATGCCAAAAACGATTCTTTTATTTGTATTTTTTATTTGATTTTGTTTGAAGCAAAATGTTCCACTACTAGCACTAATGATAAAACAATAAATATTCATTGATTTTTAAACTACCATTACAAAGAAAATCTATAGATCACCCCTTACAAATGTATATATTACTTATGAGAAAATATATGCACATTTAACATCTGTTTTTACGTTAATCGTGACAAAATAACACTCTTATAGTTAAATATTTAGAAATTTGTAAAGAATCGGAATCAGTAATTTAGTACGGAATCTGTAAATTTTGTCGGAATCGGTAAATTTTGTCGGAATCGGTAAATTTTGTCGGAATCTGTAAATTTTGTCGGAATCTGTAAATTTTGTCGGAATCGGTAAATTTTGTCGGAATCTGTAAATTTTGTCGGAATCTGTAAATTTTGTCGGAATCGGTAAATTTTGTCGGAATCGGTAAAAATATTGGAATGATCCCATTACTAGCACAAAACCGTCTTCAAAATCTAGTGGGTGATGACCTTTACGCTTCTCTAATTCTCTCTTTATCACAAAACAAATCTTGCGAGTCTGTCCCCACTCTATTGATACTTTTATGTTAGGTGCTTGACTGAGCTCCAGTCTGTGATCCTTCCCTATAAAACATTCGCAACAAATACTTGTCTAGCTAAAACCACTATTTCCCTCACTCTCTATCTGTGCTTAAAACCAAACGAAAATTCCATGAGCAGAGTTTCTTTTCCAGAACTGTTTATCTATGGAACACAATAGCATGTGATGCTTTCCGGCTGATTATAACATGGTTGTCTTCAAATCTAATTTTAATAAATTCCTATTGAGTAATCGTCTTAGCCTACCCAAATTCCACCGTGACTGGTCTTCTTATCTTACAATCTCTGTAATACTCTTACCCTCGAGTGACCTCTAAGCCTTGATAAGCTGTGATCTTCCCAAGGAAGAAAAATAACATATTGATATTATTGACGGTGTGAAACTTTTAGAAAGTAATCCCTGTCATGGAGATGCGTCAGAAGCAGAGAAGATGCACCATTGACATTCTGGCAAAAGTGCATTGCGAATGGTGCTGCCTATGTAGAAAAATAAATTCTGGAACACAAAAGGTCACTCGTTTTAATGATACTGTTTTCTTCTTCGTAGCTCTTCAACTTTTTGAGTTAAAAAAAATAGGAAGCTCTACTTTTGGAACGACCCTCGCATGCAACATATAGTTGTTGTTGTTGCTGGCAGGAAGCTGATTTAATGTTGATGATGCTGATTGTTGTTGTTGTTGAACATCATTCATTCATTTCGTATGAATCACATGATTATTGTTGGAATTCGTTTCACCGATATCTTTCTAGTTTGAATTCTTTCTAGAAAGACATCCAATACTTATGGGAAGGACCACGTGAAGGTTACCAACATCCCTAAGAAAAAGTTTTTTTTCTTACAGAATGAATTGGATTTGAACTTTGCCCACTCAGGTTGCCAGCCCGTGTCATGAACCACTTAGCCAGCAGTATTAGATTTTGTTTTAAACAAAGTCAAATAAAATATACAATTGAAAGAATCGTTTTTGGCATCGGGAAAAAGCCACAAAATTTATTTATTTATATATTATTATTATTATTATTATTATTATTATCATCATCATCATCATGATTATTATTATTATTATTATTATTATTATTATTATTATTATTATTATTTACTAAAATAATTATTGGTGCTAGTGCACTTCTCCGCGCTATTTTTAAAATCGTATTTCCAAGTTTAATTAAAGTTTTATTATGTTGTTTTTTTTATTCAATTGTAAGGTTAAAGTATGAAATAGGTACCAAACACCCTCCCCTCCCCCATGTTAAGAATGGCTTTTTAATAATAACGATATTATTTCAGCACGGATCAATAAGTGCACTAGTACCTAATTATTAAATACCTACAAACACTAGTGTCTCATCCTTTCGGGAATCATCAGTGCAGGGTATCACGATTAACGCCAGTCGAGAGATTAATAAATGCTTTCAGCGTTATATATATATACACACACAAACACTCATTCTTTCGGGATTCATCAGTGCAGGGTGCCACGACTACGTATTGAGCACTGCTGAAGTAAATACTTAAAGCTTATGCATAAATTTATACTTTCGTATATTAATTTATGTGATTAAATTAAGTAATCACACCCACACACACACACACATATACATACATACATACATATATATATATATATATATATATATATATATATATATATATATATATATATATATATATATATACACACACAAACCTTGCAGATGTATATATGTACGGCATAGTCACGTTGACACATCGGTTGTTCTCGTCAGATCACAAAAGTTAAGCAACGTTGAGCCTGGCTAGTACCAGATGGGTAACCATTTGGGAATTCTAGGCGCTGTATGTGCTTTCCGCTTATCTCGGCATTGTTTCCAGTCGTTCTGAACCTCCTCTTGCCACCGGTATGCATCAATGTTGACTCAGGAGAGGTGGGGTAAGCGACTGCGCAACTCTTGCCACAAAAATTTCACGCGTAGGCACCCTTACAGTGGGTATCCATAGTCTGTCAAGACTGAAGGAGGCCTTTTATATATATGCATAGATATATAGAAAACGATACAGGTATTGATATATCCACACATGCATACACACATACATATATATACATATGTTTGTGTATGTATATATATATATATATATATATATATATATATATATATATATATATATATATATATATATATATATTTATTTATTTACTGAGAAAGAATACTTTCGTTGTTTTGTGCCTTTCTATTTAATGTCCATCTTGTGGTCATTAATCATTTTAAAAATTAGATGAGGAATGCCAATGTCTGATTAGAGGCGGACATTTTTCAACAGAGAAAAATCCTGACGCTTCCAATCATAAAACGACGAATGCACGGCCCACTCCTCGCTTCTAATTATTATATTTCATGTTTTATCGTTTTTTTATTGTTGTTATTTTTTTGTTGTTTTTTTTTTCGTTTCTTTGATTTCGTTGCTTTTCTAGTTGTTTCACTTTTTTTTTTCCTTTGATAATTTCCATTTCTTTCGCATTTTTATTTTTTCATTCTATGCGTTTACTTTTGTTTAAATCAAAGGAACAAAAGAAAGTCGTTTGGCATTATATGACTGGAATGATTTGCTCAGTGAAGAAGAAATATTTACCAATTTTGTGCTTGTCATATTTCATCTGCCAATAATTAAATCCACTCTCTTTCTCCTCTCTCTCTCTCTCTCTCTCTCTCTCTCTCTCTCTCTCTCTCTTTTCACTCTCTCTCTCTCTCTTTCTGTATATATATATATATATATATATATATAAAGAGAGAGAGAGAGAGAGAGAGAGAGAAAGACAGTAATAGAGATAGAGGGAAAGAGATAGAGAAGATCAGAGAGATAATGAGTCAGAGAGAATTAGAGAAAGTTAAAGAGAGAGTTAGAGAAGAGTGAATCAGAGAAGGCCAGAGAGAGAGAGAGAGCGAGAGAGTCACAAATAGAGAGAGATAATCACAGAGAGAGTGAGAGAAAGAGGGAGAGAGGGAGAGGGGGAGGTCGGGAAAGAGAATTAAAGAGAGAGTGAGAAAGTCAGAGAGAGGGAGAAAGAGAGAGAGTCAGCGAAGGCCGGAGAGATAGAGGGTCGGAAAAAGAGAGAATCAGAAAGTATGTGAGAGAAAGTCAGAGAGAGAGAGAGAATCAAAAAGTCAGAGAAAGAGAGAATCAGAGAAGGTCGGAGAGAGAGAGAGAGAGAGAGAGAGAGAGAGATTCGGATAAGATCAGGCAGAAGGGGAGAAACAGTGAAAATGAGATGGAGAAAGAGGGAGACAGAAAAAGAGTCATTCCTGATTTCAACAACCCAGAACTCAATAAGTGATTCAACGGGTCACAATTCTTTTATATAAACTTGAGTATGCTTATTCAATTTGTCTTTTCTAGACCAAACGGCTGGTCGAAATCATTCTCATACTTTCTCGAACTGCGCCCAACCTTCCCCCACCCCAATTCTAAAATCAATAACCAGCATTGGATGGTAAGCACAGTCGCAAAGTGTTTTAACGTCATGAAATCACTAAGCCTGCAAATATTCTCTCTAAATTTAATTAAAATATAATACGTTCATTATGAAGAAGGGCAATATATAGAGGAACTTTTATAGCTGAAAATATGCTAGACGCTGCCCAATCAATATTTAAGATCAATTTTATGTCGTTTTTTTTATTATTAAAATATCGTTTATATTAATAATGTTACTTAAAATAAACTTTCAAGTTATTTGCTCAATGTTATCGAACATTTATAGTTATTAGAAAGAAGTAGTGGGAAGGATTCGAAGTTATATATATATATATACATATATATATATATATATATATATATATATATATATATATATATATATATATATATATATATATAGTAAGTTATAAAATATATATGGCGATTAAGCTACACTGAATATTCCGCGTTCATCCACTCTAGGACTCTTCAGGCTTATGTGCATAAGCCTGAAGAGTTCTAGAGTGGATGAAATACGGAATATTCAGTGTAGCTTAATCACCATATACATTTTATAACTTACTAACTAGCTCTACCTACGTATTGAGCACTTTTGAAGTAAATACTTAAAGTTTACGCATAAATCTATACCTTCGTATATTAATTTTATGTGAGCAAATTAATAGTTATATATATATATATATATATATATATATATATATATATATATATATATATATATATATATGTTTTATTTTTTTATTACCGTTTTATCTGCTTCGTTACACATTTTAAATAAACAAAATAAAACATATATTTGCTCTGCAATAGTATTGATCACTTTCTGCAGTTCTTTACCATTTTTGATATATATATATATATATATATATATATATATATATATATATATATATATATATATATATATTATAAAATAAAAATGGACTCTCCCATCGATTTCCACGTATGAGGTTTCACCAAAATAATTAAGTTACTCGGAAATCCACACAGATGATTTGTTTATAGTGGTGAAGAATTTGTGCGGAACCATCCACACTTTTTGATATTACTGCTAACCTCTGTCAGTGCAGATAACTGCCACAGGACAGAATAAGCAGTAGACCGCAGGTTTTTACATCAGAGTAACCTTCTCCAAATGCATATCTTTACGAAGACTGGAGGTGCATCGCTCCCAGTGAATTAATGTGTCCCCAAATACCAACCTGATAATTTCTACGACTGCGCGGTACATACAGCGCCTAACCTTTCCAAATGGTCACCCATCTGGTACTAGCCAGACTTATCTTTGGTGATTCGATGAGAACTGGTGTGTCAACGTGATTGTGCCATATATTTTATTATATGTATAACTTGTATATATATATATATATATATATATATATATATATATATATATATATATATATATATATATATATATATATATATATATATATATATATATCATTTTATTCAATTTATGTAAACAAAATTACCATAAGTCACTACAGTAAATCTATTGTTTCAGTTTTAAAAGACATCATCAGGACAAACAATTGTACCAATGTTCTTAACGGGATACTCAGATGTTCACGAGGATTTAAAAACAAAACAGTATATTAAATCATGGCTCCCCAACAGTGTTAATCAAACACCACCTCCCTTGAAACACATGAACAAAATTATTTTTAATTCTGGATCTAGTTTTTTCCTCCAGATAAATTTTGGCGCACCAATTCATGCTATTAAAAAACAAAATCTTTCTTACTTGTTTCCTCCACCCTTATATATATATATATATATATATATATATATATATATATATATATATATATATATATATATATATTCTATGTTAAAAATGTCCAAAAGTAGAAAATAATTAAATTTCAATGAGGTTATTGATAGTGTTCAATTAAAAAAGCAAAATATTATTTTTTTCAATTTTGGTAAACAAAATTACCATAAGTCGCTACAATAAATCTATTGTTTCAGTTTTAAAGGATATCGACAAGCGATAAAATACCTCTGTTCTTATTCGACCAGTGTTTTTGAAATTCCAATCATTTCAAAGAACTGGCTAACCAGTCATCTGGAAAAATCAGAAGTAAAATAAAAAGATAGTGGAACTTCACATGGAACCAAGAAAACTGAAACTGCAAAATTGTTAATTAATCATGCCATCCCATCCCCCAAAAATATAGTCAGCATCGATTTGCGCCACACCAAACAGTCATGAAGAGTCAAGGAGGAGACCAAAGAGAGAAAGCCCTAACCAAACCTTCATTGGACGTATGTAAAAAGGACTGTGATATTGGGGAGGCTTCGTTCCACCCAAATTCCAGTGAAGGCCAATGGTTGTTGCTTGCAAGAAGCCAATGAGAAACGGTTGCGGTGATAATGCAAATTAATTTGCAAAGTTTATCAACATGGAGAGTACTGGAAATTTGAGGAGACTTTTGTCACTCAGACTCCAGGGAACACCACCGGTTGTTGTTAGTGACTAATATCTGATAATGGCCTGTATGAGAACTCCTAGTGAATACTACTACTACTACTACTACTAATAATAATAATAATAATAATAATCCCTCCTGCTCCCTCACCTTCCTTTCTTCTTTTTTTTTCTGGTGCCACACCAAATAAGTGAGGAGGGTCAAGGGGGATGGAAAGACCGACGAGAGAAAGCACTAGCCAGACCTCCACTGAATTAGTGCAAAGAAGACTTGGACCTTAGAGAAATTTATTGCCACCCCAATCCCAGTAAAGACCAATAGTCGCTACCAACAAAAAATCAATGGTAAATGGCTATTGAGATAGTGCAAACTAATTTGCAAAGTTATTGTAAAACAGTGATGAGTACTGGAAATCTGGTGAGACGTGTTGTCCGTCAGACTCTAGGGCACATCACAGGTTGTTGTCAGAGAGAAATCTTTGATGATGGCCTGTATGAAAACTCATAGTGAGTATCCCGAAAAACTTTGTAAAAAGAATGGGAGAAATCAGAATCAGAGGAATGACTGGGAAATTACAAAGAACAACAATAATGAAAACTGCTGAAATATTAAGAATGTAGAGACTAACACACACGAACCACAAACGCAAATCAGGCAAACTACTGCAGAGACAAAACATGAAGCGCTATATGGAGCCAAGAACATTGACGCTGCATACCTATGTTCTCTAACCCCACCTCTATCACCACATCACTCCTCCCACCCCAAAAAAGAGTGAGACCGAATAGCCAAGTAGAGTCAAGGAGGAAGGAAAGATCGAGGAGTGAGCACTAACCAGACCTCCACTGTATAAGTGCAAAGAGAACTGGGACTTTGAGGAAGCTTATTGAAATTCAAATTTCAGTGAAGACCAATGGCCGCTGCCAACGAGAAATCAATGGCAAGCGGCTGTTGCGATAATGCAAATTTATTCGCAAATGTTAGCGAAAGAGATGGAGAGTACTGGAAATCTGGGGAGACTTGTTGTCACTCAACTTCCAGGGAACACCATAGGTTGTGCTTAATGAGAACTTTGATGACCTGCATGAAAGCTCCTTGTGAACCAATAATAATAATAATAATAATAATAATAATAAGTGCCTGCTGTAAAACTAGGTCAAGTGTGATTCACTACGTTCATTTTTCTTTTATATGCTTATCGATATAAAATAATGGCTGCCCCATATGAATAAGAATGGGAAATTAGTTTGTTTTTTTTCCTCCAAAAATTCAGATCTTGAGAACGATACTTGAAAGGTAAAAAGAAAAAGCGGTCAACGAAGCCATTATGACACAAACAATGTAGCGTGACCCCAATAAACAGAAATAGAAAAAGTAGATAGCTATCAAAACCAGTATAAGATTTCATGATTAGAACATAGACCCAACATTCTATAAATACTATGAACCAGAAATATGCTTTAAAAGAGCACACACACACACACACACACACACACACACACACACACACACACACACACACACACACACACACACACATACACACACACATACATACATACATCATTCCAGTCTTCGGCTGGACTCCAATCTATCATTCCCTCTGCCAAACTTTCACAAAAAACATGTGAAGACTATATCTACTATTAGGTACGAGCAAAAATGGGTGGACAAAGATAGAGGGACCTAGGTTCGAAAGCCGATTTATCATAACTTTTTGTAGCTTTCCGACTACTTTTTGATCGTATTTGAAAGATTAAAGACTAAAGTTCATTTCCTAAAAGTAAAAAATATTTGTACACGTGAAAATAAAAAAGTTATGAAAAATGTTTTCACGGAGAGCTAATCAATTCAGCTAAATTTTGAAGTTAAATAAATTCATTGTAAAAACCTTTTAAAAGATAAATATTAGTTTTCTGGATCTATTTCAAAGAGTAAATTAGTAAAGTCCTAAGATATTGAATTAAATAGGAAAAAAACCCACCTTGTTTGTACAAAAAATAGCCCTCAAAAAGCAAGTAATTCTGTCGTTCACCAAAAACGCAACAAATAAAGGTTTGTAAACACGATTATACGGAAGTCCAAAATTTCAGCCAATCAAAACGCCGTTTCAAAATGAAGTCATGATAGTAAAAGGAGGTAGGGAGTGTCAGATTTCTCCCCCCCCCCCCCAGACGTGCATCCATATATTCCTATTCTGAACGTTTGTATCCATTTTTATCATTTTTTAATTTAATTATTTTTTATGTTCCTGTTTTTAAATTAATTTTTTCTTAATTATTGTTCAATATTATATAAAAAATATGTTACACCGAAAGTTTCACATTCTTGCGAGCAAGGAAATTATTAAAATCTTGCACGTAAAAATTATGCCAAATCTGTGATTTAAAAAAAAAGTAGAAATATTTTTGCTATTAGAATTTTTTTGTGTGAAAATATTAAATAAACAATGATTAATTCAATGGTAATATCGGTAGTTCGAGAAATTCATTTTTCTTCGAGTTATATCGAATTCCTTAATACAGACTTTCATTTTTTTTTTTTACTACAGAAAACCATAACTTTAATAAAGGTATTTTTTGTTTAAACAAAATAATACATTTCCACTGAGATTTAAATAAAAAATAATGGGTTCATTTATTTATAAATACTGAAAATTTCATTAAAATTGGTTAATTTCCTGATTTTTAGTGAATTTTAAAGTAAAAGGAGGGGTGAAAATGTTTATACATTTTGCGCATCGGCATTCATTTTGCACGTACTTATCTACTATCTACAGGGTGGAACGATAAATTTGTCGCCCTAAAGAGAACACCATTACAGCTTTATTTTAAAACTTTTATTTAAAAAATCAATTCGTTCCCCTTAAGTATTCCAATCTACCAAATGTACACTTCTAACGATTACCATATTGTCCTTTGGACTACTGTACATTCTTTAACCCTTATCCTCGAGTGGCTCTGGGCTTTGATAAGTGGTGACATCTAATAAATTTTGTCGCCTCAATCATTGCCTTGATAAGGGCCCGGAACTAGGAACATGCCTTTTCCACAAGCGCCGGCAGGAGCTTGGCAAATACTTGGCGGATGGCGGCGATCAGGCCGGTTTTGGTGTTGTGAGAGGTCAGGTTGGTGATGTTCTCGATATATGACCAAACAAAGTAGTCCAGCAGGAGAGGAGAGAGAGGGGCAATGGGAGAAGGGTATAAAGTCCTAGCACTCCTTCTGAAGCCAAGCCTGAGTCTGTTTGGAAACCATGCCAAAGACCATAACCATGGCTGGAAATTTTGTTTTCATCACTCTGGGCACATCCCTTTTATTCATGGCAATCGAACGATGCATTTTGAGAGTGCTGACAATGGTTTTGTTGTTATAACTTGGAATGGTAAAGAGCATGAGTTGTACTCGTTGAACATTGTGTCACTTTTAGACATGGTGTGGTTTCAAGTGAGGGCCACATCATGCCACCTCACATCTTCAAAGCCGGCTTGAAAGTCAACACAAAAGTGTACCTGGCTGTGCTGAAGAGTGTGGTGATCCCCTGGGGCAATCAGGTGGCTGCTGGCAGATACTAGGTGTGGCAGCAGGACTCGACACTGCCCCACAAGTCCAAACTCCTATCCTTACATCATCAACGCTCTGATTCCCATCTGGCATCAATTGGGTTGGATAGCTCTCGTCTGGGAGAGGCCCCGTGTTTTGACAAGCTTCTGGGTTTGACCTTTACTCCTGATCTGAAATGGAACACGTACATCAAGTCTGTTGCCAAGGTCGCTGGAAAGATGGTGGGATCCTTCTACCGCTCCAGAAGATATTTCACTACTGATGCAATTCTCTATCTATATAAAAGCCAAGTACGTCCAAGGATGGAGTACTGCTGTCATATCTGGGAAGGAGCTGCTAAAAACAGCCTATCCTGCCTTGACAGAGTACAAAATAGATTTCGTGGTTTGGTGGGGGATGCCCTTTTCTCTACCCTGCAACCTCTCTCCCACAGAAGAGACATTGCGAGCCTATCCTTGTTTTATCGTTATTTCCATGGCAGGTGCTCGTCTGAACTCCAATCTCTGGTCCCCCATCGCCAATCTTTCACGAAAAACACCCGTCTAGTCGAATCCACTGTAAAAAATTTCCCCCACTCTTTATCTGTGCCTAAATCAAAACGTGGATTCCATGAACAAAGCTTCTTTCTTAGAACTGCACGCCTGTGGAACTCTGTTCCGTTTGCCTGCTTCCCACCAGACCACAACTTGGATGTCTTCAAGTTCAACGTTAACAAATTCCTAATGAACCGCCCCCTTAAGTAAACACTTCATCAAATCTCCACACTAACGTAATGTACTTGCAATAACCCTTATCCCTGAGTGGCTTCTGGGCCTTGATAAGTGGTGACCAGTGTGTAAAAAAAAAAAAAAAAAAAAAAGAGGCCCTGTCTTGGCTTCAAAAGGAGTGCTACGAATTTGTACCCTTCTCTCACTGGTCCCCCCTTCCTTTCTCTCCCGTTCTGAACTTGTTGGACTACTTTTTTTGGTCATACTTCGAGAACATCACCAACATGACCTCTCACAAGACCAAAGCAAGCCTGATCGTCGCCATCTGCCAAGTATTCGCCAAGCTCCTGCCGGCACTTGTGGAAAAGGCATGCTCATAGTTCTGGACCTGTATCGAGGCGGCGATTGAGGCTGAAGGCGGATTGATCAATTAGATGTCAGCTCTACTACATAATCAAGTTGCCTCTGAATCGATTTTTTCCAACAAAAGTTTTAAAATAAAGCTGTAGTGTTGTTTTCTTTAGGGCGACAACTTTATCGTTCCACCCTGTAGTTTCTTATTCTTTATGTGCTTTCATCACAATCAACAAGAAGAGGACGCACTGCGTTTCACGTCCTCAACGAAAGAACCATAATGTTTGACGTTGATACAATGAAACTGACTGTGACAGATCTGGGTTTTATTAATAGTATTTGTCCAACTAGTGTCAAAAGCTTCGTGCGCACTGCATGTAACAATTAATCAGCATTGTTATGGCCTGCATTGACAGCTGTTTTCCCTATTCATGTCGGACTTATATTTTATTTTCAAGGCCTATTCAATAACTCATCATATCAATAGGCTTTTCAGTCGGTCTCTACAATTCTTTTAATTTAATGCTGTCGCGATAAAATTTCACCCTTCGCCCCCACACTGTCAATAACAAAATGAAAATGAGATTTTATTTTCTTGCACGAAATTACACGCCAACGCCCTGAAGATTAACTATATATATATATATATATATATATATATATATATATATATATATATATATATATACATATATATATATATATATATATATATATATATATATATATATATATGAGCAAACAGTTAATAAAATATGTTAAAAGACACTTTGAAATGAGTTAAAAACATATTTAATCTGAAAAGGAAACACTAGATAAATGGATAGTCCTTAATCCGCGGAGTTTCGAAGAAATACTCTCCTTCTCATCAGAGGGTAGGAATTAGCAAAATGCGGGATCGGATTTTGCATGCAGAAGTAGTGGATGAAACAACAAGTAAGTCAAAGATCTTACTTGAAAATAAAATAAGTTAAGCACAGGGAATATGGTAAAGAAAAAGGTGATTACACATGAATGGATAGTATGGTGGAAGATAAAAATCCAGTGACGGTAAAATCCAAAAGTAAAACTTCAAGAAAGTTAAAAGAATTTCCATTTGTACAAGTAAAATCCAAGGAAATCCCGTAATTGGAAGAAGATGGTCCATAATAATCCAAAGGCAGAAATCCATGGAATAATTCACAAAAATGTGTACAAGGAAAAAAATAATATTGATAAAAGAAAAATAAGATTTGCTTTTCACTCTACTTCCAAGACATAACTATAAATTTTATATATATATATATATATATATATATATTTATAATTATTTTTTTACTATAATAATTAATTAAAAATTAATATATATTAATATCCATACTCTTTTCTATGTATTAATTGTCCTCGACTTGACACCTCACTGCAAAAAATTGCAAAAACCTAACGTCGTCATCTTCCCTAACAGGGATATACATGCGACTGGGGACTGCTTGTGAATTTAATACTCCCATGAAACTTACTCCTTCGGAGGAAGCTGGTTAAACCCTGAATAGGGTTGGTGCTGACTGCACACATACACTGTGTGAGCCATGGCACCGTTCTTCTGGAACCACACATTTTCCACACCCATCTGGTTCAATGTTGGCAGGAAACAATCATTGATCATGTTGACATAACGGTCAGATGTCATTGATACTGCCTATTCGTTTTCTTCAAAAAATCATGGGCCAGTTACGCCAACTTGCGATAGTGCAAACCAAACAGTTACATGTAGTGCATGTAGAGGACGTTGACGAAGTTCTTTTGAGGTTTTCAGCATTCCAATAGCGCATGTTTTGCTTATTTACAGATCCTGAAGGGTGGAAGTGAGCCTCATGACTGAGGAAAACAAGTGTGTCATCATTCAAGCCCAAAACCACCTCACATGCATTTTCGTGAGCAATAAAATTGCGTGGATTAAGTTCCAGCAGCATAACCAATTTGTAGGGATGAAATTTCAATTCTTCATGGAGGATTCGTCTCACAAAACAAGCAGACAACCGAAGAGCAGGTGCATGTTTGTGGGCAGACCATCGGGGAGATCTCAAAACAGATTGTCTCAGTGCATCAATATTTTAGGGGTGACCTTGCTGTTCATAGAAGGCCAGCTCCTTTTCTTTACATCACCCGTTTCCTTAAAGTTGTTGACCCATGAAACAATCGACCACCGACCAGGAGCACGAGGGCAATATTGAAATATCTACAGAATGTACATTATGTTGTGACGATTGAGCGACCGCTTGAAAAAAAATGTCGCAACAGCGAAAGCGCATTCCAACTTCTTCCATTCCATGATGCTCACTGAGGTTCCTGAAAAATAAACAAAAATTAAATAATGCACGTTAAGAACCAAACTTTAAGCCCCACCGTCAGTTTATTTATATATAGGAGTCACCACTCGAAGATATGGGTTAATGAGTGCACGGTAGTCAATGGGATAATATCGTAGTAATCGTTATTAGTGGAAATTTGGTAAATTGGATTGCTTAAGAGGGACGGTTCATCAAGAATTTGTTTATGTTGGACTTGAAGATGACCAAATTGTAGTCAGCTGAAAAACAGGCAAATGGAAGAGAGTTCTACAGGCGTGCAGTTTTAAGAAAAAAGCTTTTGTTCATGGAATCGGCGTTTAGGCTTAGGCACAGATAAAGAGTGGGGGAAATTATTGATAGTGGTTTCAGATAGACGAGTGTTTTTCATGAGAGTTTGGCGAGGGTGGGCATAGATTAAAGCTCAGACGAGCACTTGCCATGAAAATACTGATGAATCAGAGACATACTCACAATGTCTCTTCTGTGGGAAAGAGGTCGCAGGGAAGAGAAAAGGGCATCCCCCATTAGGCTACAAGTCTATTTTGAACTCTGTCAAGGCAGGATAAGATCTTTCTAGTAGCTCTTGCCCAGATGTGGCAACAATACTCCATCCTTGGCTTTTATATAGGAATAGAATTGCATCACTAGTGAGATATCTACATGATCGATAGAAGGATCCCACCATTTTTTCATTGACCTAGCCAACGGATTTGATGTAAATGTTCCACTTTAGATTCGGAGTAAAGGTCAATCCCAGAAGCTTGTCAAAACATGGAGCCTCCCCAAGACGAGAGCTATTCATTTCAATTGATGCCAGATGGGGATCAGAACATTGATGATGTAAAGATAGAAGCTTGGTTTTAGATGCATTAAAATTAACCAGCCACCTCTTTCCCCATTGTATCACGTGTTCAAAATTAGAGGAGAGAGAATCAGAGAGAACTTGATTATTTACAGCCTTTGATGTGTGGCCATAGATGGTAGTATCATCAGCATAAATGTCTACGAATGATGTAAGGATGCGATTTGGAAGATCATTGATATAGATCAGAAAGAGAGTTGGACCCAGATAGACCCCTGAATGACTCCAGCATTAATACTGAACTTCTGATTTCTGCCAATGCACTACTACTCTTATGAACCTATCAGAGAGAAATAATTTCATAATTGAGATGACATTTCTAGCTATACAGTTGTGATGTAGACTTTTATGCCATACCCTATCAAAGGCTTTTGACATGTCAAGAGCAAGTTCCCTAGAAAGGAAGCCTCCATCGTGAGATTCGCTAATCCTATGAGATATAACGGTTAGCACATCCGCTGTAGATCTAACAGAACGGATACCACTTGCATGTCACTAAGAAGGTTGTTTCTGCTGAGGTGGTTGCCAACTTCTCTATTCAACACAGATTCCAGGAACTTACTCATGACCCACAGGAGACTTATTGGTCTGAACTGATGACCGATCACCTGAATTCTTAAATATATATATATAAAAATTAAATAATATAATTAAGTTATCACAGGGTAAATCTTTAAAAAAGCAAAACTTATCAAGATAAGAAAAGCTCAACACTATTAAGAGAAGCAAATAATAAAATTAAAGAAAGATGAGGAATAAAAATTTATTTTTAAACCAGACCATAATTAATTACTATTTATAATATTATTATATTCCCTCATTCGCATTTCAAATCTAAATGTTATTGTTGTGTCTGTATCAATAACAACACGGACGCAGAAAGTAAAGGTAAAACAAATATATTAAGACGAAAAGATAATACATAATTACAAAGGTGCAGTTGCACTGCAGTTGGAAGATTGTCCGGCAGAGGGCTTGTCACAGTCTTTCATGGAGCAACCGGCACATGCGTTTTTCCTATCCGGCGTTCGAACACAGTTCCCCGGTCTTGCTGACTTGATACCTTTATCTATATCTTTTCACCCACGTATGCTAATTAGTGGGCGTCTCCACAACAGTTATTAAACCAGTTTTTTCTCTATATTTGCATCTGATATAATTCGGGCTCTTCTCTTCTGATGAGAAGCATTTAGCTTCGAAATGGCATTGTCTAAAAGAAGTTTTCTTTGCCTTATAGTTCTGATGATATAACAAAGTTATATATAACTTTTATCCCTCATTTTTCATTTATATATATATATATATGTATATATATATGTATATATATATATTTCTATATATATAATATATAATAAATTTATATATTTTTATATATGTATAATATATATATATATATCTAATATATTTCTATATATATAATATATATAATAAATTTATATATAATATATGATATATATATATATATATAATATATGTAATATATATAATATATTTTTATATATATAATGTATATATTTATACATATAATACATATATATATATAATATATTTATGTATATATATATATATATGTATAATATATATATATATATTTATATATACAATGTATATAGTATATATATATATGTGTGTGTGTGTGTGCGTGTGTGTGTACTTATTCGTTTTTCTTTGTCCTATGCATATCCTGAGTCTTCTTTATCTTTATCTCACAAATTACATTGGCATTGAAGCCGAGAAAATGTCGTTCTGTTATCGAATACAACTACTTTTATCCTTTTGTCACATCAATAACGTCTTTCTTGTGTTGTTGAATTGTTACTTTGTTCGGCTACAATCGTTTCTATATCGACCAGTTCCTTACATTCAATCCCAAGACCATTGACAGCACAAAGGTCTTTTCTTATTTTGATATTAATGAGAGCCGCCCTCTTGTTCCAGGTACGACCTCTTACTTACCAGAAAAAAATAAGAAATATAATAGATATTAAATGCAACTCTCGCCTTAATATCGTTTTTATTATGCAGGGAGACCTGACGTTGCTCGGGATTGAATGATAATCAACAAATGTTTCACACTACCATATTTTTATTATGAAGGGAGTTGAGCAGCAAGATGCCTGTTCACATTACACTTGAACTTCTGCATGTCAGTACAGTTGGGAAAGCAGAATCCTGGAAGGGAGTTCCAAAGTCTAGCAGTTCTGGGAAAGAAACAATTGAAGTAGAAGGCTTTCTTACATCTCGGGATCTTTACTGTGAAGGGGTGGGATTTAGCTGCTTATCGGGTCTGTCGGAGGTATTTACGTCGAGGGGGTAATAGTGCTCGTAGTTCGTCAGAGCATTCACCATTAAAATACTTGTAGAACAGGCAGAGGGATGCAACATTTCATCGATGGGACAGAGGCTGAAGCTTAGATTATAGTTTAGGACCTATCAGCTTGGCGACTCTCTTTTGAACCGTGTCCAGGAACGAGAGACTAGTAGCAGATGCACCAGCCAAAATGTGACAACAATACTCCATACATGGGCGAATGGTGGCCTTATAGAGGTACAGGATACTTTCAGGTGTCAGTAGTTTTCTAGCACGGTAGAGAGAGCCCACCTTTTTTGCAGCAACCTTGGCAATGCTCTCAGTGTATCTGTTTCAACTCATGTTCCTTGCGGACGTTAAGCCGAGAAGTTTAAAAGAATTACTTTCAGGTAATGTGTATTTGGCCATTGTTATTGGTGGTAGAGAAGATTTCTTGTAATTATTGAAGGAAACAAGCTTAGTCTTGGCAGCATTGAATGTGACTATTCATTCCACTACAGGCTGGAGGTCTTCCTCTAGTGTTTCCTCATATATGTGTTCATATCTATCTTCTATAAATTCGTTTTTCTTTTGTGTGTATTGATATTCATATTAAAAACCCTCTTTATATTTATTTAAAAAGAATTTTCTCATATATGGGTTGTGGAATTGCATTCACTAGCAAAAGATCTAGCTAATTTGCATATTCTTTTAAACATTCATTTTAATTAATTCCCTATTAGTGGCTTTGGTTTTCTAATGGGATGATCATTTTTAGTAAACGATCACGTGTAATTATATTCATACAGATATTCTACATGATTTATACTTGCATAATATTTGCGTAAAAAGTTTATAGTAAACACAAAATTGTTTCCATATATATTTATGTATACGTATATATTATTGTTTAACAAATTTTGCCTACCAAACTCCTCCTAGAGATTTTAGTCTACAGACATGAAACTTCATATGTAAGGTATTTGAATCCATGCAAAACTTTATATTTGGGTTTTAGCCCGGAAAATTCGGTTCAAAAGTGTGAAAATTAAAAAAAATGAAATTTGCCAGGTGAAGGTCGAACGCCGGCATTACGAATGCATAACATAGTAGCTATTGGTTCATCTTTTAATTTTTAGCTTTGCAGTAAACACGTTTTCATAGCCAGTCATTGACGGCAGAGGCAAAATAAATCGTGAGCTAAACGTTTTGGTTTCGATTCTCGGTGGTGGCACATGAATCTTTTTTTTTATATGCTGTTTAAATCATTACTATATATTGCATCCAATCTATCCATCTATCTATTTATAAAAATGAAAATGTCTGTCTGTCTTTTCTCTATGATAGTTAAGGAAGACTATTATACAGAAAGGCATTACTTTACATATTTACACTTTTTAATATATACATATGAACATAACGTTATGAACAGTACATAGGGCCCGAGCAAAGCCGGGCAGAACTGTTAGTATATATATATATATATATATATATATATATATATATATATATATATATATATATATATATATATATATAAAGCTGAATGTGTGTGTGTGTGTGTGTGTGTGTGTGTGTGTGTGGTCACGAATAGGCTCCTATATGGTTGACTATTTTAAAAACTGATTACATATAATGATAGAAGATGTATCGAGACATAGGAATGGGTATGTTTGATCTGGCAGAATGGTGGTTCATTAAAATTGTGGGGTCTGCGTTCGCGCCTGGTCCACAAAGTATGGAAATAAAAAGATTAGAAATAAAAAATTTTTTACAAGTGTTTTTGATATAGATGTACATAATAATACTTTGATAAGTATGTTTTAACTTAAATCGGGATGGTATAATAAAATTGTGGGGTCTGCGTTCGCGCCTGGCCTCCATAGAATGGAAATATGTCACAAAATTTAACAAGGTTCTTTAATATAGATCCACAGAATATTGTGATAAGTGTTTCAGTGTGAACAGGTATGGTATGGGGTTTATTTATTTTATTTTTACTTTCATCATATTTTGCTTTGGTTTTGATACCTTCAAATTCGAAGCTATCTCAGAGTCCATTTTCTGAAGGCTGTTTTTGAACCCAGTCAACGACGGGTACTTTTGCTAGTATATATATATATATATATATATATATATATATATATATATATATATATATATATATATATATATATATATATATATATAATTTAAAGGAGATTAGAACAATAGTCTAAAGAGCAGAGTGTATTTTAATATAATAGTGAAATTACTAGTTTAATTAAAATACAGGAAAGAAAAAGTGCTCGTTGTAATTTAGATATATAATAAGCTCGATAGGTAAATATCCTAGAGCTAATTTAATATTTAGTAATGTGATTGATAATTTAAAAATCAGATTATAATTAAATTAAAAATCCGTTTCATAAGAAGGAACAACAGCAAAATCAATTATTTGTACGATCGTTTTGGAAAACAGTGTTTTTATTGTGGTAGACATCAAGTTACGGACAGTAATTTTTACATATAGGTTTTTAATAAACAAGGTTTCCTCATCAGCAAATTGTGAAGGGTTTTTATTAAATTTAAAAGACACCATAAATAAACCTAGCATTAAAAGTAAGGCAGATTTATCTGTAAAGTTCGAAGTTTAAAGCCTTTTTTTTAAACCACGTTGTTTGTTTTTTCTTTTCTTTTTTTTATGAAATCTTGGTCCTTGCTCTTACGTTGGCTTAATTCTTTTCATGAAGATCAGAGGAATAGTTGGCCGAAACGCCGTGAAACAGCGTATTATGTGTTCATCAACGTTTCGTCTTTATTTCGAGACTTCCTCTCGAAATAAAGACGAAACGTTGATGAACACATAATACGTTGACATAATAATATTGACGGAGAAGTTTTTTTGTTTGTTTTTTTACATAGGCATAACCACTTATCAAGGTCAGAGACCACTCGAGGATAAAGGTTAAGAGTGTACCGTAGTCAATTTGGCAATACAGTAATCGTTAGTAATGGAAGTTCAGTAAATTTGTTAACTTAAGTGGACCGGCTCATCAAGAACTTGTTTACGTTGGACTTGAAGACAACCATATTGTAGTCAGCTGGAAAGCAGGAAAACGGAAGACAATTCCACAGGCGTGCAGTTCTAAGAAAGAAGCTTTGTTCATGGAATCTACGGTTAGGTTTAGGCACAGATAAAGAGTGGGGGGGGGGGGAATTATTGATAGGGTTTACAGCTAGATGAGTGTTTCTTGTAAAAGTTTGGCGAGGGGGGACCATAGACTTAAGCTCAGTCGAGCACTTGCCATGAAAATAACGATAAAGTAGAGAGACCCAGAAAAAATTGTTTTCAGTCAGTCAGTCTATCTTGGCATGCTGTTATATTTTGTCTATGAATTGAACAAGATTGAAAGATAGTCTGACTGAACTTAAAACAAATTTTATAATGGAGATACATAAGGAATATCTGCCTTACCCACAACTAAAATGCGAGTTTTATTTTGGTGTCTTTAACTTCTTTCCCCCTATTGCTGCTGATGAGGAGACTATGTTTTAAAGGACAAAACTTTTGTCAAATTATTGTCAATAACATGAACATCATTTCCGAAACGATCGTACAATCGAGTTGATTTTGTTTGTTGATTTTTAATTCATAATTATGAATCGTTTTACTCAATATTAATATAGCTCTAGGATACCTATACCTATTGAGCTTATTATATATCTAAAGTAGATTGGGCACTGTTTTCTTTTAAAAGTCTTAATACATTTACTAATACATTAACATAAACTCTGCTCTTTAGACCACAGGTCTAATTCCCTCTAAAAAATATTTCATGATGCTGACCATCTTAAAATTTATTCCTTTATGTACGTTAACATTCACCATTCTGGACAGCACTTGTTTCGTAGCGCAAAATCATTCATTTAATTATCATTTCAATCATATAATATGAAAATGACGTAATAAAAAAAAGAAAAGGTTGTCAACTTTTCTCACAACTTTCGGATTTTTTTGTCTTTTAATGAATTGATAGGTGCTATTTGTTCTATGTTAAGGGCAGAATAGATTCATTGATTGATATAATAATTAAATGAGTGATTTTCTTTTTACATAGTAGTCACCACTTATCAAAGGTCAGAGGCCACTCGAGGATAAGAATTAACGTGTGAACAATAGTGAAAAAGACAATATCATAGTAATCGTTATGAGTGTAAATTTGGTAAAATTGTATTACTTAAGTGGAATGGCTCATCAAGAACTTGTTTACGTTAGACTGGAAGACGACCATATTGTAATCAGCTGGAAAGCAGGCAAACGGAACAGAGTTCCACAGGCATGAAGTTCTAAGAAAGAAACTTTGTTCATGGAATCTACGTTTAGGTTCAGATAAAGAGTGGGAAAAATTTTGATTTGGCGCTACGAAACAGGTGTTGTCAAGAATTGTGAATGTCAACGTAATTACAGGAATAAATTGTAAGATTGTCAACATCATGAAATTTGGAATGTAGACTTTTGTCATTTACATATATTAAATTACATTGAGTTTCATAAATTAAGGATTGGTATAAATAAACGTTAAATTTAAGTGAAAAAAAAAACATTTTTACACACACACACACATATATATATATGTATATATATATATATACACAGGGTAACCCCAAAAAAAGGGCCCCAACTCTAATTAGGCCCCGTTTCTTAGTGTTTTGTCCGACTGAAATAAAACTTTGGTCATAACTAGGTCTTTTTTGGTCATAACAAGGGTCTTTAGCCTTTTTTCTCCGTTCTACAGCATATGTTCTAGATGGCCTCCATTTAGCTTTTGTTTTTGTTTTTTTAGGTCACCCTGTGTATATATATATATATATATATATATATATATATATATATATATATATATATATATATATATATATATATATATATATACATGACTACTTCATTTAATCACATAAGTTAATATACGAAAGTATAATTTTATGCATACACTTTAAGTATTTACTTCAACAGTGCTCAATACATAGGTAGAGTTAGGTAGTAAGTTATAAAAATATATATGGCAATTAAGCTACTCATAAGCCTGACGAATCTTAGTGTGGATGAAACGCGAAATATTTTGTGTAGCTTAATTGCCATATATATTTTTGTAACTTACTAGGTATATATATATGTATATATATATATATATATATATATATATATATATATATATATATATATATATATAAAAAGAGAGAGAAAAAAAAAGAAAGAGAGAGTAGACAATCTTTTAAATGTATTTCATAGAAAAACCAGTTATGCAGAAAATGCCTAAGGAATGTTCAGGAAAAACATATAAGATCAAATGTTTAAAAATAATACAAAGAAATATTATTTATTAAATCTCGAAATCTAACGATCTGATCACTCTGATCTTCATAATTAAATTATCAGTTTCTTCTTGAGTCTTGTTCATCCAAATAAGTTATGCGTGCAAAGATGCGAGACAGAATCGACCTGACCTTTCTTTGGCTCAAATGTCAAATGAACAATCTATTTTATTTTTTGATTTTTATTTTATTTATTTAATGTAAAAATGTGATTCTTCCTGTGGAAGCTATATGATATGATTTTCTGAGTTTATACGCCATTCAGACACAGGTGATATTACGAGAGGATTTTTTTGAAAATTGAAAGGAAGGATTCGGGATTGGCCTAATGGTTAATCTTGCAAACTTTATTGATCGGCGTTAACGAGTTCAATGTCCTTTATAATTTAGTGTCTTGAATTGCTACATTTCAGAAACAAGCATTAAATGAACTTGTACACTTGTGGATTTTTTTGCCGGTGATTGATCAAGAAACATTTCAAATTATTAAGGTCTTTTTTACATACGTGCGCGGTCGCTGGTCTTCATTCTTTTTATTGTCACTTTCTAATGTTTGGCTGTTGATCCTCTAGTGGTTGTGATTTTTTTTGTTGGACTCAAGACGAATCTACTCGTGTATAGAAACAATAGAGACTTGCTGGGATTTTAAAGGCTTTATTGGAGAGAGAAACTTTGTTCACGAAGAGGGAGAGACTAAAAGAAAGGTTAAAATTAATCCCCTCTTATTTGTTCTTCTACTTTCGGATTGAGAGAGGCAAACGATATCATTGGGTGACGTTAGTTCAGATTCTCTCTACATTTTCTGCATGCATGTTAACCTCTGTTGCTTCCCGGCTCCGATCGCATAGATACTCTCTTCTGTCCCCCGAACACGTGATCATTTATATCTAATCATTCGGCACCTGAAGTTGTAGTGTGTTTTCTCTACGGAGCTAACATTTGAATCCTCCCCTCAATCATGCTAGGTGCACTGGGTCTACTTCCCTTTTCCGCCAGGTTATCACGACATGTTCTTAATGTAACCCTCACCAAAATTCATACAATTAACATAATCTCTACTTACTAGGATAGGGTCCCAACATATAACAGAATTGCGTTTTAATTCATTAGCGCCTGTGGTCCTTTTTTAAGACCAAAAACATAA
>NC_136493.1:23603150-23608150 GCF_053919585.1 Euprymna scolopes
AAGAACCTGAAGTGCTACCTAACTAATAATCCTGGTGAACCAAGTGCAAAAGAGATCCAGATAATTGCACTTAAGGGAACAGCGAGGATACTAAAAAGAGCTCTCGGTTGGTTTCAATAAAAAGCAGGGCAATGTTGGCAGTTGGTTTGGCTGCCCTATACCCAGCGTTACAATCTTCAAAGGAAGAAAAATAAAATAAAATAGACGAACACACACACGCACACACACACACGCGCACACACACGAACACACACATGCGCGAAGTTCCTTTTATATAATAGTAGAGATAGTCCACTTTGCATCTAACCAAAAAGTCAAGGAGTATGTTTATTTCCTTTTCACTTTGGGAAAATGCTGGACAGGGCCAAAAGCTGAGGAAACTTAACCAAAGCACAAGAGATGGTGAACTCTAAACCCTTAAAAAAATTTCTGAAAAGCTCCATTGCTATTCTCAGTGAGAGCGTCTCAGATAGTCAGCTATAAACTAACTCCACTCCAAAACGAAAAGGGTGGATCTACTAGAGCTGAACAATACCATAGACCAAGAGAAAGAGACGACCACCATTACAATTCGCCAGTCTCTGTCGAGGACGAAACCTCAACTGGTGTTGTTGGCGTAAGAAACATGGCAACTTTCTTTGCCACAAGCCAAGGAGAGTCCTGCAGAGATCATATTAGACGAATGTCTTTTTTTCTTTTTATTTTTCTAAAGGAGTTTCCTTAGGAGGATGCTATTTTCTCTCTCTGTATATATAATTAGATGTAATCTTTTCAACTTAGAACTGCTATTAAAAATACCCACAATGCAACGCGATTAGACAGTTATATAACCTTGTAATAAACACTTCAAAAAGACTAAGTAGAATCATTACAGTTTTGGGAGACATTAATATTTCATTGGACAAGCTTAAAACAAAGTAGGAAATTACATGTCCATTTAAAATAGCAGTTGAAATAATATTTGTACTGGTCTATCATGCTTAAGTTTGAAATAGCATTCTCATTGGTCTACTATGCTTTGGTCTTAAATAGAATTTTCATTGGTCGGTCATTCTTACGTTTGGAATAACATTTTCATTGCTCTGTAATGCTTAAGTTTGAAATAGCATTTGGTTTTTCACATTTAAATTTGAAATAGCTTTCGTGGGTCATTCTTAAGTTTGAAATAGCATTTTTATTACTTTGACATGCTTAAGTTTGAAATAGCGTTTTTACTAGTCTGTCATGTTTATGCTTATCAAAGAATTTTCATTAGTCTGTCATGCTTAAGTTTGAAAAAGCATTTTGATTGGTCTGTCATGCTTAAGTTTGAAATAGCGTTTACATCAGTATGTCATGCTTAAGCGTGAAAAAAGCATTTGTGTTGGTCTGTTATGCTTAAGCCTAAAATAGCATTTTTTAGAAATAGATTCATCCACACAGGGGTTCTGTCTGAATCTCAGTTTGTCCACCTGTCGGCCACGCTTAAGTTTAAAATAATATTTTCAAATCGAACACACCCACATCTGAAGAATATACGGTCACATTGCATCGAATCATTTGCTGCCACCGTCTGTGTGACTTGTAATTGATAACCATTTTTGCAAAGGCTTTCCCATTGAAATGCTCAAATCTTTGCAGAAAGGCAACGAGAAAACGTATGGCGTTGTGCAATACGGGGAAACTTGTTCTTCAAATTACTGCCTCTCACAATGATTTATGGCTTTCGCTTACAAACAGAAAATATTTACCTACGTATTTTTTGTTATTCTTTTCTCATCTGGGAACATCCATAATAAAACTGATTTGTAAACTTGAGATGCAACAATGCAATTGCGATCATAGTTTATCATTAGAATCTAAAACTGTCAAATATTCGAATGTATTTATTCTTCGATTTGAAATGAGAGAACTCTTAAAACCACAGAGCATGGATGATCAAACGATATATATATATATATATATATATATATATATATATATATATATATATATATATATATATATATATATACAGGGTGTCCATAAAGTCCGTGTGCACTTTAAAACATTTATAACTTTATTTGTATTTGCAATAGAAATAATCTGTAAAATGGATTTGAAAGAAGTAAATCTATATTTTTTAAGCTTTTATTGAAATTTTATTTAACTTTCCACATGCCCTCCATCATTAGCAATACAAAGGGTAATACGATTTTTCAGTTCACGAAAAACATTTGCCAAATGATTTATAGTAATACCTGAAATCACATTAGTTATTCTAGCTTTCAAATCTTCCAATGAACTAGGTTTGGTTGCATACACAATTGTTTTCACATGTCCCCATAAAAATTCTAATGGAGTCAAATCTGGCGAACGTGGAGGCCAATGAAATGGTCCCCCCCCTTCCGATCCATTTGTTAGGAATTCCTGATTTAGAAACTGTCTAACACACCGAGCAAAGTGACAAGGAGCTCCATCTTGTTGAAACACTGCATCATCTTTTAAGTTCAATTGTTCAAGTTGCGGAATAAATTAATTCTGCAACATATCTAAGTAGCTGTCACTGTTAATAACATGATCTTCAAAAAATATGGCCCTATCATTCGATTTATTCCCAAAGCACACCACACATTAACTTTAATAGAGTCCCTTTCATGTTCAACAGTTTCATTTGGGTTTTCAGTTCCTCAAATTCCGCAATTATGCCTGTTGACCTTGCCACTAATGTGAAATGTTGCTTCATCAGAAAACATTAAATTACTCACAAATGCATAATCATTGCAAAGTTTTTCATTGAACTGGTGACAGAAAGTTAGCGGTGCATAATAATCCTCTTCTAACAACTGTTGATGTAATTGAATTTTGTAAGTTTTCATATGAAGTTTTGCCCGCAGAATCTTATGCACAGTAGACTTTGGCAGCCCGAGCTCCAACGATGCCCGTCTTACAGACTTTCTTGGACTTGCAGTAAAGGATTCTTCTATGGAAGCAACACTTTCGTCACTGACACATGGCCTTCCAGATCGTGGTTTATCACGGACAGAGCCTGTCTCTTTAAATTTTTTCATCCATTTAATAATGGTGTTCCTATGAGGCGCTTTTTTATTGTATTCAATTCTAAACTTTCTTTGTACAGCAATAGTAGATTTCAGTTCAGCCAACCAAAGGACACAGTTTACTTTTTCCTCAATTGAAGCCATGGGATCAAATTGATTCTGAAAAATAAAAGAAAATATTTTTTTACTTATTTTTTACTTATCTAAAAATTGTTACGAATTTTGTGGTGAAAAATTATTCAATAACTATACTTAAAACTAGATACATGAAACTTTATAACATTTTTGACAGATTATTTCTACCGCAAATATAAATAAAGTTATAAATTTTTTAAAGTGCACACGAACTTTATGGACACGCTGTATATATATATATATATATATATATATATATATATATATATATATATATATATATATATATTAGTGTTGGGACAACTAATCGGAATTGGAGGGGGAAAATCATAGCTTTTTTTAGGGTATCGGAATCGGTATCGAAATTGAGAAAATTTTAGCCTATTTTCCGATGCCAAAAGCGATTCCTTTAATTATCTCTTTTATTTCAATTTACTTTTATAAAACGTCTTCCATTGTTTTTAGCAATAATAAAGTAATAAACATTTATTGATTTAAACTAAAATCTCTAGATCATCCTCTCACATGCGTGCTTTTTACGTTTGAGAAAATATAAGCCCATTTAAGATGCGTTTTGCAGTAATCGGGATAAAATAATACTTTTATAGTTAAATATTTAGAGATCTATAAAGAATTGGGATCAGTAATTGTATCAATTGTATCCGAATTTAGAATTTCATACTGAATTGGGGAATTATTTCGGAATCGGTAAAAATATTGGAATCGTCTCATCACTAATATATATATATATATATATATATATATATATATATATATATATATATATATATATATGATAAAATGATATATATATATATATATATATCGTTTGATATACCATGCAATTTATATATATATACATATATATATGTATATATATATATATAAATTGCATGGTATATCAAACGATATATATATATATATATATATATCATTTTATCATGTATATATATATATATATATATATATATATATATATATATATATATGATAAAATGATATATATACAAGAATAAAAAAGCATTGGAAATGCAAAAGGATATAGGAATGGTATGCTAAAAAGTATACAAACAAGATAGCTATGAATGGCTAGGCACATGGAAATAGAATTGCATCCAAAGTATAGCCCTATAGCTTTTCTCCAATCTTCATTCCGTGCCATCATTACGGTTGTAAAAAGCTATAGGTCTATACTTTGGATGCAATTCTATTTCCGTGTGCCTAGCCATTCATAGCTATCTTGTTTGTATACTTTTTGGCATACCATCCCTATATCCTTTTGCATTTCCAATGCTTTTTTATTCTTGTTAATTAGTATTTTTACTTACAGTCTTATTTTTAAACTTATATTCATGATAGTATTGTTTTTTTTAGGAGGCGACTCATTGCCGCCTCCATTAGTAGCAGGTCGCTTCCTGTTGGGTTTTAGGTCTTTGGCTTTTGGGCCTTAGGAGCTGCCTCTTGGTCCTCCATCGGTTCTATATTACATAGAGAGTGCTACCGCCTCTCTGATAAAACAGTTAGAGTATTATAAAGTTCTAAAATGTTCATACCTTCACTATTAAATTTTTCTTGGTTCATTCTTTGGCGTTTTGGCAAAGATTTGGCAGTTTTTGATATTTATATTTATAATAGTTTGTGCATGAGGCAGCTTTTTTCCCCTTGGGATCCCTGTTATACCGTGCTTTTGAGTCAGCACGTGAGGCAGCCTTCTTTTTTTCTGGTTCTTTGTTATAAAGAGCACGTGAGGCAGCCTTCTTTTTTTCTGGTTCTTTGTTATAAAGAGCACTTGAGGCAGCTTTTTTCTCCTCAGAATCCCTGTTATTCCGTGCCTTTGAGTCAGCACGT
>NC_136493.1:23613150-23620650 GCF_053919585.1 Euprymna scolopes
CTGCACGCTTGTGGAATTGTCTTCCGTTTTCCTGCTTTCCAGCTGTCTATAATATGGTTGTCTTCAAGTCCAACGTGAACAAGTTTCTGATGAGCCGTTCCACTTAAGTTAACAAATTTACCGAACTTCCATTACTATTGATTACTATATTGTCCTTTTGACTACTCCTCACTCTTTAACCCTTATCCTTGAGTGGCCGATCGGCCTTGATAAGTGGTGTCGCCTATGTAAAAAAAAAATTAATCTTTTCGTGTTATTTAATGCTGAATCCAGTAATTTTGGAAAAAAGTATTTATGATTCAAGTTCTTTATATATTTATATATTCAAATATTTGTTCCTCGTGTTTGGTTTGGTTGTTTTGGAAGAGGTAAATTGTTGTTTTGGCTTTTGACTTTGCAGAACACGAGTGAATTTTGCAAAGAGAACGGGAAAAAAAACTATAGCATTAGTTTAGGAAACCAGTATCTTTAGACTACCTGATCTGGAAGCACCAGATCATCTTATTTAAATTGATACTCCATTCTATCAACGGGAAGCTAATGATAATGTCAGGTAAAGAATTTTATATACCTGAGATGAGAGGTGTATGTATTCTCGTGTATGTGATGGCTATATAATTGTGACATGATCGTGACCGTCTGTCTTTGTGTGTGCACATGTGTGTATACCGTCATGATTGTGTGTTTATAAAAAAATAAATGACTAAAATATGACAAGCATTCCAAGAGTAATGCCTCCTATTTTTATTCAACCTAAGTGTTTTATGTATGTGGGTGTATATTTCGTGTATATGGTCTACATAATTAAGACATGGCCATGACCGTCTGTCTTTGTGTGTGCACATGTGTGTATACAGTCATGGTGTGTCACATTTAAGGAGATTGTAATACACGTACCTTCTTTTTGCCTCAATTTCGCCGCGACAATTCATGCATACTCCTCAAAACACGACTTGTATATTATTGTTTGGAAACGGTCTTTATTTCGGATTTTCCTCGTTCCCTGGAAAGGCTTTGCATTGCTGAATCGATTCTGGTCTCTTTTTCTTTTTCCGTTCTCTCATCTTGAGTCAAGATTCCCTCGTTTGGACTAAAGAAGTCTTTGACTGCCTGACTGCGATTTTCCTGGCTAACTCTAGATTAACTACGATTAACTGGACTAGAAATGCATGTGCGCCCCTATTTATTTTAAGGTGTATGTGCATTCATACCTAGAATGCACCCTTTGACTTGTGGCGCTTATTAATCTCTCAGTGCAATCGTTCGCCGACCCGAAGTTTACAAGTCTGATTTATGTCACCGATAACCTTTTTTTTGCCCCTTTCCACTAAACTTGACACAAAGAAGTTGGGTTCAACTCGTACTGCAATAACCGCATTCCTGACACACAATAACAACACATTTATTCCAAACATCTGTCTCAGCTATTCATTTTATATCTTGTATTGATGTTTTTGTCCACATAAAGTTTAAAATACATTTTTATAGTGCATGTCAACGTATGTCCCTTTTGGTAGTTTTTATGGCTGCCCAATTCTTTGTAGAAGCAGGTACCTACTGAAGGTTTCCAGCATCCATAGTAAAAGCATTGTCATGGAACCGACTGTATTTGTCCTGATCGTCAATCCACGTCAGTATCACCTTCATCACTGACACTTTTGAATATGCAATAAAACATATCGGGAGGGGAGTGACAGTGGCTAAGTTATTATTGACATGGACCGAGTGTGCCAAGTTTGAATCCAGTTCGTTCCACAAAAACACTTTCATCACACCCACATCTGACCTTGTGAGCCTGGCCAGTACCAGATGGGGTACCATTTGGAAGGATGTATGTACCTTTTAGGAAGGTTGGATGTGGGGCCAGCACTCTCACCCCAAAGAAAGAACTACTCGCTACAAAAGCATCTTCAAAGTTGTAGATGGCCTATGCCCCTTAGGGGCTCAAGGCATTTTTTTTTTACACCTGACCTTCCTGAAGAGGAGATAAATAAATATTCATTCATTCATACATATATGAACATATTTCAACAGATTACAACATACATCAATGAAGGCATGGTTGAAGTGAGTGTTCCTAATGATAGAGGTCTGAACAGAGCTGAAAGAGAGAAACAGACCAAATATCAAGGTCTCATGTATGATATGAAAAGAAACTGGAATCTTAGGGCGATATCAATCATGCCAGTTATTATAGATGCCACAGGCCTTATGAAGAAGAACCTGAAGTCCTACCTAACTAATATTCCTTCTAAACCAAGTGCAAAAGAGATCCAGACAGTTGCACTTAAGGTAACGATGAGGATACTAAAAAGAGCTCTCGGTTGGTTTCAATAAAAAGCAGGGCAATGTTGGCAGCTGGTTTGGCTGTTCCATACCCAACGTTACACTCTTCAAAGAAAGAACATTTTTAAAAATAAAAAAATAACTATCTCCCCTGCCGAAGGACATTTTTTAAATAAATTTTAAAAAAAACTGTAGTTGAGAAAAAAGTTTAATTAATAGTTAGTAATGGTTAGTATTTCAAATGAATGAGTTAAAAATGTAAACCATTACAATCTGCGTAGAAGGAAAGCTGCCGAGATTAATGTTTCTTTTTGCTTGCAGATAAATATTTGAAAGCTTTGTCCTTTTAGAGTGAAAGAATTTTTATTTGATTTTTCTCCTTTTGGTTTCTTTTAGAGGAGAGTTGACCCCCCCCCTATTAAAACTGACATTGTGTTCAAGTTTATCCTTATGACCTATTAGAGTTATTTTTCATACTCTTCCCTTGCTCCTTCCTATTTTATTTATATTTTATACTATTTTGCGTTATCGAAACTTTATTGTAAATTTTTATTTGAATTAAAAAGAAAAACTTTTCTTGTAACCGTTTCAAGTGTCCAAAAAATTTGAAGTTTTGGAATTTTTTTTAATATATTGATAAATTAAAAAAAAAAATTCTTATTTCGTTTTCTTATATATATATATATATATATATATATATATATATATATATATATATATATATATATATATATATATATATATACATTTTTCTGTTCTTTCTCCAGTTTATCATGATCATATGACCCCCCCTCCCCCAAAACTAATATTTTTTTCCAATTCTAATCTCAAAAATTCTTCAATTTCTAATCTGAATTTTTCCATTGTGTAACGCTGGCTTTTTGTCTTCTTAAAGAGAGAGGCATTTAGCTTCGAAATGCCATGGCCTAAACAGGTTTCTCCTGCATTCTCCTTTAAGTAATCCTTATTGACTTGATAATGTAATAAAATTCCTATGTAATTTTATCCCTTATTTTCTTGCCTTATTCTATTTTATCTCTCTCTCTCTCTCTCTCTCTCTCTATATATATATATATATATATATATATATATATATATATATATATATATATTCAGGGTGGCCACAAAGTCATGCACCAATGTTAATATTTATTTTTTGAATTTGAATAAATGTTACTACTATAACTTTTTTAAAACTTTTTTAATTTTTTAACTTTTTTAATTAACGTTGGTGCGTAATTTTGTGGCCACCCTGTATAACAATTTCATAAACAACTATTAGAGTTATTTCAAAGAATAAATATGATATGGCAGTGAAAAATGAAAGAAAATGCATTAGTTAGTAGTAAGATAAACAGAAAAACATTTAAGAGCATTGCCAGGGCCGCTGCGAAAAAGGTAGGTTCTCTCTACCGTGCTAGAAAGCTACTAACACCCGAAAGTATCCTGTACCTCTATAAGGCCACCATTCGCCCATGTATTGTTATCATATTTGGGCTGGTGCATCTGCTACTAGTCTCTCACTCCTAGACAAGATTCAAAAGAGAGTCGCCAACCTGATAGGTCCTGAACTGTCATCCAAGCTTCAGCCTCTGTCCCATCGACGAAATGTAGCATCCCTCTGCCTGTTCTACAAGTACTTTAACGATAAATGCTCCGTCGAACTGCAAGCACTTGTAGCCCCTCAACGTAAATACCCCTGACAAACAGCAAAATCCCACCCCTTCACAATTGAGATCCCTAGATGTAAGAGAGTGGACTTTGGAATTGCCTTCCGGGTTCCTGCTTCCCCAACTGTACTGACATGCAGAAGTTCAAGTGTAATGTGAACCGACATCTTGCTGCCCAACTCCCCACATTGTACCCCTGTAGCTTATGTCCCTGATAGTAACCCCCTACATCAAAGTGGCAATGTGCCTTGTTTGGGGTGAAAATGTAATTAAAAAAAGTTAGTAGTAAGATAAACAGAAAAACAACTGCCAATTTCTTACACACATTTTTGTTTGCAAATAAATATTTGAAAATGTATTGTTTGTTCTGCCCTTCTGAACTGAAGCCATTTTAATTATTGTCTTTTTTTACTTTGAGGGAGTTGGATTTTCCTCACGTAAAAAACTGACTTTGTGCTTAATTTTGACCTTATGGCGAGTCAACTGAATAAGAAAATGCTTTGAAAGATGTAGGACAATATATATAAATAAATAAAAAATTTTAAAAAGTAAAAAAGAGTCCTGTCTTTTGCAGTGCTAGGTGTAAATAAACAGGTTTCATTGAAACATGAAGTTGTCTTGTCGATTTTTGTTTTCATAAGGAATCAAGTTAAGCCGGGAAGACGTTTCATTTAGAAGACGTGAGAAAAGACTTTTCCGCCCAACCAACGTTGTTGTTGATGAGTTTGTAGCTCATCTTTGTCGGTGCAAATGACTGTCACAAGACAGCATGCTGTAGACCGCAGGTTTTTATATCAGAGTTACCTTCTCCTAGACGCATGTCTCCCAGTGAATAAATGCGCCCCCAGATACCAACTTAGAATTTTTTATGACTCGGTGCGATACACACAGCGCCTAACCTTCCCTAATGGTCACCCATCTGGTACTGGCCATTCTCATCATAGTTTAACTTAGCTAATCTAGCGAGTACCGCATATATATATATATATATATATATATATATATATATATATATATATATATATATATATATATATATATATTATTCAATTTTCACCCCAAACAAGACACAGTGCCACTTTGAAGCAGGGGGCTACTATCAGGGACTTAATTAGCGGGGTCATTATGAAGGGAGATGAGTAGAAAGATGTTTGTTGACATTACCCTTGAACTTCTGCATATCGTTGCAGTTGGGAAAGCAGAATCCCGGAAGGGAGTTCCAAAGACCCGCAGTTCTGGGGAAGAAACTATTGGAGTAAAAGGCTTTCTTGCACCTAGGGATCTCTACTGTAAAGGGATGAGACTTAGTAGCTTGTCGTGTTTGTCGGGGGTAGTTACGTCGGAGAGGTACAAGTGTTTGCAGTTCGTCAGAGCATTCACCATTGAAGTATTTGTAGAACAGGCAGAGGGATGCAACATCTCGTCGATGGGACAGAGGCTGAAGCCTAGATGACAGTTCAGGACCTATCAGGTTGGCGACTCTCTTTTGAACCCTGTCCAGGAGCAAGAGACAAGAAGCAGATGCACCAGCCCAGATGTGACAACAGTACTCCATACATGGGCGAATGGTTGCCTTATAGAGGTATAGGATACTGTCAGGCGTAAGTAGTTTTCTAGCACGGTAGAGGTAGCCAACCTTCCTTGCAGCAGCCTTGGCAATGCTCTCAATGTATCTATTCCAGTTCATATTCCCTGTAAACGTTAGGCCGAGGAGTTTAAAAGAAGTACTTTCAGGTAATGTGTTCTTAGCCATTGCTATTGGTGGTAGAGAAGGTTTCTTGTAGTTATTGAAGGAAACAAGCTTAGTCTTAGCAGCATTGAATGTGACCAACCATTTTTGTCCCCATTCCACTACGGATTGGAGGTCATCCTCTAGTGTTTCTGCCATTTCCTTGGATATGTGTTCATTTGTTTTCCCCTCGTGTCTGTTATAGAGAGTGGTGTCATCGGCAAATATACCCATCTCCGAAACAATTTTATCAGGGAGGTCGTTTATGAATATCAGGAATAATAGAGGTCCAAGGATAGACCCCTGAGGTACTCCCGCATTTATGTCGTATTGTTTGGATGTACGACCGTCGAGGACAACTTTGATTTCTCTATTACTTAAGAAGGATTTAATTACATTATGAATTCTTCCAGTGATTCCATATGATCTAATTTTCCTTAGAAGACCATCGTGCCATACCCTGTCAAAAGCCTTAGATATATCGAGGGCCACCGCTCTATCCTCCCCTGTTTTATCCAATGAACGGTATATACGTTCAGAAACTACAGTTAAGATATCTTCTGTTGAACGGTCTTGCCTGAATCCATATTGTTTGTCAGTCAGGAGTTTAGCAGCTGTTAGGTGCTGGACTAGGGCTTGATTAACTAAGGACTCAAATATTTTGGCGAAAAGCGGGAGGAGGCTAATGGGGCGATAATTTAGTGGGTCAGTTCTTTCACCAGAATTCTTGAAGACTGGTACCACAGAGGCGGTTTTCCAGCAGTCGGGAAAACAAGATTCATTAAGGCATTTACTATAAAGTTTGGACAGAACTGGAGCAACCTCGGCAGAGCATTTTTTTAATATCACAGCCGGGATGAGATCTGGTCCACACGCTTTTGAGGTGTCTAGGTTTTTTATAATAGCATGTACCTGAGAAGGGGTGATTTTCAAATCGTCTAGTGAGGCGTCTGTTCGCAGAGGAAAATCAGGGAGTGAGTGGTGTACCGAGTTCAGTGTGGAGTTTGAGGCAAACCGACTGGCAAGCAGATTTGCCTTGTCAGTTGCCGTGCAAGCAACCTCATGATCGTTTGATAGTGGGGGAATAGTTGACTGTCCATTATTTACTACGCTGTTGTAGATTTTCCAAAAATCCCGGGTTCCTAATTTCTGTGCTTCGATGCGTTTTCTGGTGGTTTCAGAGTAATCTGTCTTAGCTGTCTCTATCACTCTCTTACAATTATTTCTAGCTTCTATATACTTCTGTTTATTTGAGCTGGACTTATGTCGGTTGAATCTGCGGAATGCATGCTGCCTTTGACAAATGGCAGCTGCACAAGCAGAAGTAAACCATTGGGGGGAGTGGGGCTTGCTATAGAACTTCCGTGCGGGAACATGTGCTTCAATAGCAGTTTTGAACCATTCAGTGGTCTCATTTGCACACTGTTCCGCTGGAAGAGTAAAGATATTTTGCCATGGGGCATCTCTGATGAGCTCCCTGATGGCTTCCCAGCCAGCCTTTTTGTAATACCTCGTTGTTTTGAGTAGTGGGTCTTCAGTTTTAGGGCGAGAATTTAGGCTGATTTCTACCATTATCACAGCGTGATCAGCATTCCCGAGTGGGCTGAGGGCATTTGTTGTACAGTCATTGGGAACCGTTGTCAGAAAGAGATCTAGAAGTGAGGCATGTTGATCTTGCTGGTCTGGGAAACGTGTCGGAAATGTAACCAATTGAGATAGGGAATGGGATATAGAGAAGCTATGTGTTGCGCTACCAGCTACGTCTGTGTGATATTATATATATATATATATATATATATATATATATATATACTA
>NC_136493.1:23623150-23633150 GCF_053919585.1 Euprymna scolopes
GATCCTGCTAGCCGGGCATACACGAGGAGTCCTTCGAGTCAGTCCAATGGCCGACAAGGTAAGTCAAACCGTATACCGTAATTTCGTCTTGACACACATTAAATTTTGCACAAGCATGCAATATAAATTCGCCCTACTTAAGGGCATTGGCAATTGCAATGATAATGTTCCACTTCATGTTTAGGCATTAAAACGTCTTAAAGCAACAAAGTATTTTTCGCTGTCTTCATTCGAGTGAGAAATCCACGTCTGTCCATCCGTGCGTCTTTCTGGATTCTGATCTAAAAAGGGAATTTGGCACCGAGAACATTCTCGGCAGTTAGTTATAACATGCAATTCGATTGGTTAAAATAAATCCGTGGGCGGAGAAACCGTCTAATAAAAAGCTTTCTTATTTCTGCAGAATTTCTTACATATATATATATATATATATATATATATATATATATATATATATATATATATATATATATATATATTGTGTATATATATATATATATATATATATATATATATACATATTTCTGTAGAAATATATTATTTTCTTATAATATATATCAATCCTCATTTAAATGTAATTACAGGGCAATATAGAGAATAAATGACAAAAAGTTATATTCCAAAATTCATGATGTTGACCATCTTATAATTTATTCCTTTAATTCAGTTAACTTATACAATTCTTGACAGTATCTGTTTTGTAGCGAATAGTTAAGGGCATAATAGATTCATTGATTGATATAATAATTAAGTGATTGATTTTGCGCTACGAAACAAATACTGTCAAGAATTGTATAAGTATACTGAATTAAAGGAATAAATTATAAGATGGTCAACATCATGAATTTTGGAATACAACGTTTTGTCATTTATTCTCTGTCTCTCTGTTTCTCTGTCTCTGTCTCTGTCTCTGTCTGTCTGTCTGTCTGTCTCTCTCTCTCTCTCTCTCTCTCTCTCTCTCTCTATATATATATATATATATATATATATATATATATATATATATAAAGATATCCCATACCTCATACATCTGCATTCATTATTCTTATTAATATTCCTTCTATTTTATTTTATTTTTATTTTCATTATAATTTATACATTAGTACCCTCATATTTATCTCCAATAACTTCTATTTTCTCATATTCATTTCTTTCTTTTATTTTAATCTTCGTTTTACCATTCTAAAATTTCCGTTCTAATGTACCATAAGCTAGATGCCACATTTCCCTATATTTGCAAACTTAGCTCTTTTTTCCTCTTCTGATGGGAAGCATTAGGCTTCGAAATGCCTAGGTATACAGAGCATTCATAGCCCCTCTTACTAATGATGTTTTCTTCCTCATTGAACTGACAAATAAATCCATATATACCCATGTTTACTTTATCTTGTCTATAACTTACTTTATCTGCTTATGCTCCACTCCACATGTTGAGCTTCTTATATCTTGGAGCAGGGAAGATGGATATCAATGTATCAAGTGATGTATGTTAGGGACAACCATTGTAATCTGTTGCAAAATATGCATATAATTTTTATGAATATTTTATACGAATGAATATGAATAATACGTGTCTTATTTGCATTGTTCCATTAGGACGCCGGCTTCCATTATGATGATGTACAATTGCTTCCCCAGAATAAATACCTAAGGCAGGTGTAGATTCTTCATCTTTTATTCAGCATCTTTAAGAATGATGGAAGCAGGTTTCCTAATGAAAAGATACAAATATGGCAGGTTTTAATTTTTTTACATATGCTGTTTTTATATACATAGTTGACCGTCATAAAACGATATTATTTTTGCACCAACCTAATATGCAGGCCTAAAGGCCACTCGAGGATGCGGGTTAATGGATATAAGGTTATAGTTAGTAATCGTTAATAGTGTAGATTGGGTAGAATTTGATTATTTAAGGCGGACGGGTCAACAATAACTTGTTAACATTGAACTTGAATGCTACCATATTGTAGTCGACCAGGAAGCAGGCCAGTGGAACAGTGTTCCACAGGCAGGTAGTTCTAGAAAAGAAGCTTTATTCATGAAATCTGTGTTTAGATTTAGGCATAGATAGACGGTGGGGGAAATTGTTGATAGTGGTTGTAGCTTGTCGAGTGTTTTGTGAAAGCTTGGCAAAGGGGTGGGACCATAGATTGGAGCTCAGACGAGCACTTGTCATGAAAATAACGATAGAGCAGAGACAGGCTCGTAACGTCTCGTCTGTGGGAAAGAGGTTGCAGAAAAAAAGGAAAATGGCATCACCTTCTAATTGTGCTCTATATAGAAACATTCATTTCAAATGCGCCTCCTGTTTTATCAAAGAATCTACTGCCGCTTTTATATGCTGGCCCTTCTGCTTGTGCGGTGATAAAACTTCTCGAACGTACTTATGATGTTAGGATGTATACGGCTATTAACTTTGGTAAAAATCAAACTGTTTCTTCTTTAATCGGAGGTTTTGATTATTGATATTTGGTAATTATCGCAAGTATTCCGATACAAAATCATTTTATGAAATCTAAAAAAAAATCGGTCCAGCCGATATGAAACGAACTCACACACGCACACGCGCGCACGCACACAAAGTGTCTTTTCTATATAAGTAGAAGTTTATAATTATAATGATATATATGGATATTAATAACTAATTAATAATTAATAATAATTAATTAATAATTAATAATATCATATACAGCATAATCACGTTGACACACCAGTTCTCGCTAGATCACCAAAGTTAAGCAATGATGAGCCTGGCTAGTACCAGATGGGTGACCATTTGGGAAGGCGAGACGCTGTATGTACTGCGAGGTAAAATACTAGGTTGGGAAACTGGCGCAGTCTATCCTTCTTTGGAGGGTGGATGGGACTCTCTTAAGCCGTGGTAGGCACCCCATCTAGTGATGGCGTCACGATAAAAAATGCCTTTGATAGCCCTGGCGAAGCATCAAGTATTCAACTACGGACAAGATTTGAATTACACGACAAACTCGTTTAGTGAGTTCAATCTCGGCTACGGCCGCGCTGGATGGATGGAGGGATTAATTAAGTGGTGATCCCTGTGTATAAAAATAAAATAAAATGAATATAAAATAAAATAAAACAAATAACGAAGAATTTCAAACAATTTTTACTAATTTTTTAAAACTCTTTTAAAGCTAAAAGAATTCACTTAAACTTTTTTTTTTAATGAAAATTCAACACGTGATACATTATTTTTTGTTTTATTTTCTGAAAAAAATTTTTTGACATAAATTCTAAAGTAACAAATGCTTATTCATTTTTGTTAATTTTAAAAAGAATTTATAAAAAAAAACTTATAATTTCCTCTCAACACTACATTTTTTAATCATAAAATAAAATAACCAATTTGAAATCGTGAACAGACAGCCATTTTTTTTTCTGTGTGTGTGTGTGTGTGTGTGTGTGTGTGTGTGTGTGTTTTGTTTTGAAAATGTTTTGGAGAGAAAATGGTTTTAATGATTTTTAACTGATAAAGAGCAACTATAAAGGGAGATAATTCATTTCTCATTAATTAATGTTTGCATTGATGTGTTTTTTGCGTCACCGGACGTCAGACAAGTAAATTGATATTTAGCTTTATAAAGACTAGTTTTACTTAGACTTAGATTAGTGCTAAAAGAAAAGCAAATATATTTTACGATAAGATGGTCGATACGCCATAACATAAGACCGTCGAATCAGACGAAATCCCTGATTGAAAGAGAATGCCTATCTACACTTAACACCCCGCCCTTGCGCTTGCACCTTTCCCGATCCTTAACTAATCATCTGCCGAACATTAGAAAAGAACTTTACAGGAAAATGTCGCAAGCAGACACAAGTAACTACCAAACAAGACAGTTGGCAAAGTTCCAAGCCCAATAAACACCGGTACTTGCTACGGTGATTTTTACATTGGCCGCGTCCATTTCGACACGACATAGAAAAGGAAACGTCGGATAATTAAAGGGCCCATTTAATTCCATTCACGTGCAAAGTAATATATTCAAATTTGACTTTGTTTGTCCTTTCTACAACAATGGACACAGATTATGCTAATGCTGGTGCTAAACTCGCGTAATGAGGACCCATCGAAAACTCGCTCGGAAGATAATTTCTCTTTTGACAAGAGATCACAATTGAAACATTTCTGCTAAGAATAGCAAAAAAAAAAAGAATGCAGAATTGTTAAAAATCGAACAAAAGTTTTTTGGGTTTTTTTTTAGATATGATTAGTAAGTAATAATTAATAGGTATATCTATCACCAAAGTTAAGCAACGTGGGGCCTGGCCAGTACCAGATGGGTGACCATTTGGGAAGTCGAGGCGCTGTGTGTATTACGAGGTAAAATACCAGGTTAAGAAATTGGTGCGGTCTATCTAGTAGGTTTTTTTAATTACATTTTCACCCCAAACAAAGCACATTCCAACTTTGATGTAGGGGGCTACTATCAGGGACATAAGCTACATGTAGGGAGTTGGGCAGCAAGATGTCGTTTCACGTTACACTTGAACTTCTGCATGTCAGTACAGCTGGGGAAGCAGGAACCCGGAACTCGGAAAGGAATTCCAAAGTCTAACGGTTTGGGGGAAGAAATTACTGGAGTAGAAGGCTCTCTTATATCTAAGGATCTCTACTGTAAAGGGGTGGGATTTAGCTGCTTGTCGGGTTTGTCGGGGGTATTTACGTCGAGGGGGGTACAAGTTCTTGCAGTTCGTTCTCAAGGGTAGATAGGACTCTCTTAAGCCGTGGTAGGCACTCCGTCTAGTGATAGTGTCACGATAAAAAGTACCTTTGATAGCCCTGACGAAGCATCAAAAATCAAGCATTAAGCTACCGACAAGATTTGAATTACACTACTCGTGTAGTGAATCCATCTCGGCTACGGCCTCGCTGAATGCTGAATGGATTATATATATATATATATATATATATATATATATATATATATATATATATATATATATATATATATATATGCACACAGTCACAAGAAAATCTATTAACTAACATAGATCAAGTGACAGAGTACTCTCCTCACATGCAAGAGATTAGGGGTTCGAATGTGTCAAACTGATGAGCTAAACTGAGGGTGAAACTCGAATCTTGGACTTCCGATTTGTTCGCTTTTATGGCTCTTGTTAGCTGCGACGTTGCTTGACTGTTGAAATAATTACATCGTCTCTCACACTCTGAATATATATATATATATATATATATATATATATATATATATATATATATATATATATATATGAACAAATGATTAATAAAATATGTTAAAAGACATCTTGAAAAAGAGTTAAAAACATATTTAATTTTAAAAAAGGAAGCACAAGATAAGTGGATAGTCCCTAATCCACGGAGTTTCGAAGAAATACTCTCCTTCTCATCAGAGGGCAGGAATTAGCAAAATGCAGGATCGGATTTTGCATATAAAAGTATTTAATGAAACTACAAGTAAGTCAAAGATCTTACTTGGTTAAAAAAAGGGTGAGGTAAGGGGAACAGGAGGCAAAAGAAAAATAATAAAAAGATTTCACATGAATGGATAGTCCGGTGAAGGGTAAAAATCCAAAAATGGTAAAATCCAAAACGGTCAAATTTAAAATTTCAATCCACTGGGTAAATTCCAAATGGTCCAAAATCATCCAAAAGGCAGAGTTCCTTGGAAAAAATTTTTTTGATTCATCCAGCCTTGACAGACGTGTTTCAAATATTATCTCTAGTACTTTTCTTTTAATGATTTGGAATTCATTCCATTTGCACTTTTTTTTTTCTTATAATGGATTCTAATATATAGTAATCAAAGGGGATTGATTCTATAATAATTCATACGCAATCTGCATAAATGAAAATATGTTTAAACGTATGGTACGACCGGGCAACGCAGAGCGTCTAGCTCGTATATATATATATATATATATATATATATATATATATATATATATATATATATATATATATATATGTATATATATATATATATATATATATATATAACAACAATAAAACTAATAGTTACGTTGGTTACGTCAGGTATAAAACCACCACCCTATCACGCCGCTTTACTATGCATAATACACAATCTAGCGTAATATTAAAACATTTACAAAAATACATAAATGCTCTACCCCTTCCTCTGAAGTTAGAGAAATTCTAGTTAGCATCACACAAATAATACACCACGAAACCAACCTCAAGAAATTAAAAATAGTTAAAGCTATATACATTAACACGCAAAACCCTGCCCTTAACCAAATTACATTTCATTCCAGCTCAAACACATTCAAATGCTTGTCGTAACCCTCCATAAGTGACCAAGTACTCACAACAGAGCTGGGCGCTCCCGCCTCCACTCGGCGCCCTCACAGCGTTCGCACTAATTCACCTCTGCTTCTATATAAAAAAAAAACAAACTCTACCAGCGTTCTTCGCAAACAATATTCACACACCCTCCTGACGATGTCTTCTTGGATAGACGTAAAGTACCACCGTGGCCAACTTCGAACTATACATGGAACCTATATTAATTCTTTCAATCCACACACTAAAAAGATCATGAAAAAATTGAAAAAAAAGGTCGAATTAAACGGAAGCTCTCTGTTATCTTTAACAACGTTTAGAAACAATATTAATAATAACATAGAAATAATATTAATAATAATATAGAAATAATATTAATAATAATATAGAAATAATATTAATAATAATATAGAAATAATATTAATAATAATATAGAAACAATATTAATAATAATATAGAAATAATATTAATAATAATATAGAAATAATATTAATAGTAATATAGAAATAATATTAATAATAATATAGAAATAATATTAATAATAATATAGAAATAATATTAATAATAAAGTAGAAATAATACTAATAATAATATAGAAATATATATATAATGACAATTATAGAAATAATATTAATAATAACATAGAAATAATATTAATAATAATATAGAAATAATATTAATAATAATATAGAAATAATATTAATAATAATATAGAAATAATATTAATAATAATGTAGAAACAATATTAATAATAACATAGAAATAATATTAATAATATAGAAACAATATTAATAATAATATAGAAATAATATTAATAATAATATAGAAATAATATTAATAATAATATAGAAATAATATTAATAATAATGTAGAAACAATATTATTAATAACATAGAAATAATATTAATAATAATATAGAAACAATATTAATAATAATATAGAAACAATATTAATAATGATATAGAAATAATATTAATAATAATATAGAAATAATATTAATAATAATGTAGAAACAATATTAATAATAACATAGAAATAATATTAATAATAATATAGAAACAATATTAATAATAATATAGAAATAATATTAATAATAATATAGAAATAATATTAATAATAATATAGAAATAATATTAATAATAATATAGAAGCAATATTAATAATAATATAGAAATAATATTAATAATAATATAGAAATAATATTAATAATAATATAGAAATAATGTTAATAATAATATAGAAATAATATTAATAATAATATAGAAACAATATTATTAATAACATAGAAATAATATTAATAATAATATAGAAACAATATTAATAATAATATAAAAATAACATTAATAATAATATAGAAATAATATTAATAATAATATAGAAACAATATTAATAATAATATAGAAATAATATTAATAATAATATAGAAATAATATTAATAATAATATAGAAATAATATTAATAATAATATAGAAATAATATTAATAATAATATAGAAATATATATATATATAATGACAATTATAGAAAAATTGAAAAAAAGGCCGAATTAAACGGAAGCTCTCTGTTATCTTTAACAACGTTTAGAAACAATATTAATAATAATATAGAAATAATATTAATAATAATATAGAAATAATATTAATAATAATATAGAAATAATATTAATAATAATATAGAAATATATATATATATAATGACAATTATAGAAATAATATTAATAATAATATAGAAATAATATTAATAATAATATAGAAATAATATTAATAATAATATAGAAATATATATATATATATAATGACAATTATAGAAATAATATTAATAATAATATAGAAATAATATTAATAATGATATAGAAATAATATTAATAATAATATAGAAATATATATATATATAATGACAATTATAGAAATAATATTAATAATAATATAGAAATAATATTAATAATAATATAGAAATATATATATATAATGACAATTATAGAAATAATATTAATAATAATATAGAAATAATATTAATAATAATATAGAAATATATATATATATAATGACAATTATAGAAATAATATTAATAATAATATAGAAATATATATATAATGACGATTATAGAAATAATAAATAATATTAATAATAATATAGAAATATATATATATATAATGACAATTATAGAAATAATATTAATAATATAGAAATAATATTAATAATAATATAGAAATATATATATATAATGACAATTATAGAAATAATATTAATATATATATATGTGTGTGTATATATATATATATATATATATATATATATATATATATATATATATATATATATATAATGACAATTATAGAAATAATATTCCGACGTGATGGAGAGATAAAAAAAGGAGCTAACCAAATTAGATGTTTATCAACGTTTCGTTGATATTTCAAGACTTCATCAGCATGAATAATTTGAAGAAAATAAAATACCAGTATATGTATATTATTGTTCAGTTTATTTTTTAAACAGGACTCTACATACACGTGTTTCGCTGCTTTACAGATCATCAGCGTAGCTTGACTGTATTAGACCTCGACCCTCGAACCATGGGTTTTATGGTCGAGTGCCTATACCGTTGTTGATATTATTTATTATTTTTATCGTTTTTAAAGTTATGTCAGCTTTTGTTGATTTTTTAGCGATTATTAAATATTAGCTATTAGCGATATAAGCGTCTCCTGCCTCTGTGATCATGGAATTAGTTTTTCCTAAAAAGGATCGCCCATATTTTTTGGACATAAACAAATAAATATCGTCTCAATGTGCTGTTGTCATCTCGGTTGCATCTATCGATGAAAAAAAAACCTGTATAGATTCTATACATCTTACATACGGATAGAATAGGATCACCACCCATCCACCCCTACATAAACTATCTACATTATTTAAAACTATGATCGAAACCCTATACACCTTTGTTACATTACACTTTATATAATACGCTCCTCTTTTATTTTAGAATTTTATATAATTACCCCTAACAAAATCAAAAATTTTATTAAGTTATTTCGTTTCTGATGATTCCCTCGCCAGACGTCACACCCCCATTATGTTACCTAGCATCTTCCCTACTCTTCTGATGAGAAGCATTAGGCTTCGAAATACCATGGTACAAGGAGTTCCTTTCTTACCCAAATACCCCAATCGATGTATACACCTATTAAAAAAATGAATAAATCTAATATATATATATATATATATATATATATATATATATAATCATTGATATATATATATATATATATATATATATTTTGTGATTTCATTTTCTACTCCTATTGTTTCCTATGTATATTATTTATATTTTTATTTTACTTAGAAAACAGTACTCTACATACAGCGTTTTGCTGCCCTACAGCTCTTTAGCGAACAATATTTGAAGATAAACTAGTTGAGCTTTGTGATGTGAAAAGGAGGTCTTTGTTCTATTTCAGAAGGAAAAAAGAAGCCGTTTGCATTCAGAGTGTATATAGCGTTGTGAAATAAAGTGAGTGACATTTTTGACATCATACAGCTGTTAGAAATTTTAAAACAATGTGATGTAATTTGTTGTTTCTTTTTGGAATAAATATGGTCGTTATAATTCAAATGTTGGATGCATAATTAAAATGAAATGAGTGCTTTTTTATTAATTGATTATATATATATATATATATATATAT
>NC_136493.1:23638150-23643150 GCF_053919585.1 Euprymna scolopes
AGTGGCAGAGCCTAGTATAAGTAATAGAAGCCACGATATTGTAGAATTAAATTCATATTTTATTTAAAACAAGGAATACGAGAAAAAGTGAGAAGAATTTCTTATTCGGTGGAGTTTCAAAGATAGGCCCTTCTCCTCAGAGAAAAAAAAAAAGAATATATAGATAAAAATCTAATTTTTCTGGTTTGCGCAAATTTTGAAAATGGTAGTTATAAAAGTTTTTGAAACAGTAAAAGTTTAAAGGAAAATAAAAATATTCAGCAATGTCCAATAATTAGTGTTGTAGAAATCATGGAATAAGGAATTTTTCTCATGTTTTTCTCGTATTCCTTGTTTTGAATAATTCTACAATATTCTGACGTCTATTACTTGTCTATATAATTATAAAACTCAAATGACCTTGTAACGAGTGATGTAACCCACTTTCCGGTTTACAACATCCGGTTGCGCATGCGCACATAAACATTAACCCATAACAACGTAAACAAATAAACACAAATCGCTTCTTTTGCAGATTTTGACCTGAGCACTGAAATATTAACGTTATTATTTCGAAATTATTATTTAACATGGGAAGAGTGGGGGTGTTTTGCAACTATTCTTTATTACAACTATACTGTCGCTATTTTCTTACAGCTAAACAACTTTAACCCGTTGACAAACATTAGAACAATTGTAGTAAAGCCAAGACTACTACTACTACTACTACTACTACTACTACTACTACTCTATCCGTCTCTTTGCCTTCCTTCCTTTTTTTTTGTTTACATTTCTAGATACAAAATAGTTGTGTGAGAACGGTGAATTTGTTGACACATTTACTAATCTGTTTCAATATGAGTTTTATTTTATTTTATTTATTTAGGTTTTATTGTTTTGCTTCAGGTTTTATTAATTTTTTTTTTTTAGATTATAAGTTTCTATAACTTGGTTGAAGGATTCCAATATGGGTTTTTCATTCTTATATTTCTCATCGGTAGGTTCATGTGCGTTTTGGCTGCTAAATGCCTTTCGTTGGTGTTCGATTTGTAGGAAAATCATGTGTAATTTTCGATTTTTGAGCGATTATGACAATGACAATGTTCTCTCTGATTCTCTCTCCTCAGATCTTGAGCATGTGGTACAGTGGGGGGAAGAGGTGGCTGATTACCTTTAATCCATCTAAGACCAAGCTCCTATCATTACATCATAAACGCTCTGATCCCCATCTGGCATCAATTGAAATGGATGGCTCTCGTCTAGGGGAGACCCCATGTTTTGATAAGCTTCTGGGTTTGAATTTTACTCCTGATCTGAAATGGAACACATACATTAAGTCTGTGCTCAAGGTCGCTGGGAAAATGGTGGGATCCTTCTACCGATCCAGAAGATATCTCACTAATGATGCAATTCTCTATCTATATAAAAGCCAAGTACATTCAAGGATGGAGTACTGCTTCCATATCTGGACAGGAGCTGCTAAAACAGCCTATCCTGCCTTGACAGAGTACAAAATAGACTTTGTGGCTTGGTGGGGGATGCCCTTTTCTCTTCCCTGCAACCTCTCTCCCACAGAAGAGACGTTGCGAGCCTATCTTTGTTTTATCATTATGTCCATGGCAAGTGCTCGTCTGAGCTCCATTCTCTGGTCCCCCTCGCCAATCTTTCACGAAAAACACCGGACTAGCTGAAACCACTGTCAATAATTTTCCCCACTCTTTATCTGTGCCTAAATCAAAACGTAGATTCCATAAACAAAGCTTCTTTCTTAGAACTGCACGTCTGTGGAACTCTCTGCCGCTTGCCTGTTTCCCTCCCGACTTCAACTTCGATGTCTTCAAGTCTAACATAAACAAATTTCTGATGAACCGCCCCCTTACGTAATGACACCTTATCAAATCTCCAATACTAACGATTACTACGATACTATCCCATTGATTACTGTATATACAATAACCCTTATCCTCGAGTGGCTTCTTGGCCTTGATAAGTGGTGACCTCAATGTACAAAAAAAGAGATTATTTGGAAAAATAGGTAATTTTACACGAATAGGTAGGATTTTTTTTTCATGTATGAGTGATCTGTCCGTGATTTTTTCATTTTAATATACTTTCATAGAAATATTTCTGTTATGTCAAAAAAAAACTATTTTCTTTACATCACAAGTGTCACGCTCATACATGAATTCCATAGCTAATATAACATACTGACCCAACGGGTCACGGGAAATCTAGTATATATATATATATATATATATATATATATATATATGTATATATATATGTATATATATACACACACGCACAAACACACACACACACACACACACACACACACACACACACATATATATATATATATATATATATATATATATATATATATATATATATATATATAGTTAGTAATGTGATTGATAATTTAAAATTCAAATTAGAATAAAAATTAAAACTCTGTTTCATAAGAAGGAACAACAACAAAGTCAATAATTTGTACGATCGTTTCAGAAACGATGTTTTTATTGTGATAGACATTAAGTCATGGACAATAATTTTTACATAGTTTTTTTTTGAAACAAAGTCTTCTCATCAGCAAAAATATTGGGTGGGTTTTTTTAATATGTAAACGACACCATAAATAAGCTAGCAATTTTTTAAGTAAGGCAGATGTATCTGGAAAAAATTAAAAATAAAAAGAAAATATTTACTTGTTAGAGTTGATAAGCAAAGTAATATGGGGTGAGAATAAAAAGTAGAATAAAATTATAAATATGAATTTGCCTTAAATATAAGGTTATAATAATATGTTTTTAATAAAAGTTAAGAATTATATATATATATATATATATATATATATATATATATATATATATATATATATATATATATATATATATACGTTTTAATTGTTCGTCTTTTGAAAACCGTAATTATCGTCAAAGCATTCATTTGGATGGTGATTGTAACTTATAAATGCACGAAATGTTGAATTTCCAAAATGAACGCCAATGGAACTTTTTTAGCAGTTAGAATACGTTAGTGAACGCCTAATTTAAAATTAATCAAATATTTTTTTTTAATGGGGAGATAATCTTATTTTACTAATTAAATGATCAAAGGGAGATAATTGGTGTTTACTCTATTTAGATTATAATATATTATATTTGGAACTTATTGAATTTAGTAGTTTTAATAATTTATTTATTTATTTATTGAAATTAATAAATATAGTATAGGTTAAACTTAAATATATATTTAAATAATATACAATAATGGTATATATATCAAATAAACTAATATTAATAATAATATTGATGATCCAAATTTTATTAATAAGGGTATCAAGTTAAATTTAAATTTCAAGATTGAATATTAATAAGTAACATTTTTAATTACTTATGGTGGTTTATATTTGTTAAATTTAAACCAACGTTTATGACTGCAGTAGGAAATAAGCTCCTCTCTTGAATTTAGGAGGGTGGTTCTATTTTTTATTACGTCATATTTTAAAATCTTTAGGGTCTCCTGTGTACAAAGTGCACAGAATCTATCTCCTGGTGTATATCCTTTATATGATCCTATTATTAGCCATTTCAAATTGAAGGAAATATTATTATCTTTGAGTTGCCAAATATGTTTAGATAGCGTGACTTGGTTCAACAGGGAGTGATTTTTAAAAGAGTGCTTATGGGTTGAAATCCTATGCTTAATAAGTCCAGATGTGGAACCGAAGTAGATTGCGTTTTGTTTAATGTATTTATTTTCAGGTAGATTAGGGGTGGCATTTATCTGAATTACAACGAGCACTTTTCTTTTCTTGTATTTTAATTAAATTAGTAATTTTACTATCACATTAAAATACACTCTGCTCTTTAGACTACTGTTCGAACCCCCTTTAATTTATATATATATATGTGTGTGTGTGTGTGTGTGTGTGTGTGTGTGTGTGTGTGTGTGTGTGTGTGTGTGTGTGTGTGTGTGTTTCGGAAATTAATTTAGAAAGTATGCGAACTAGCCTGACTGTGTAACTAATATCTAGTTTCGACTTTCGGCTATCAACATAAACATATACAAACTTTTTTCTCCGTTGATAAAGAGATAAATCTCGAAAATTTAGGAAATTCACAATACCTATTATCTTCTGCAACATATTATGTTGGTAAATATGTTATCGGTGAAAAATGTTGAAAAATGTTGAAATTCGTTTTTTTGTTTTTTACTACATTTACTCGTGTTCACGATGTTCGCCTATATCACTGCATTGTAATAACCTTCAGACGCAACCACTTCCATATATATATATATATATATATATATATATATATATATATATATATATATATTAGATGTACCTACTCGATGATCCAGGAAAATAATTTTAGTTTTAAATATTTATTTATCTGCATATATACATTTTACGCTAACTACAGTTAATTTTTAGAATTGTGATATCTTTTTGTTGGTGGCTCAGACGGTAACGAATAAGGCTGAAGACCTACATGATTCGGTTTCGATTCTAGCTGATGGCACCCAAGTCATTGGGTACAATATAATAATCAACAGAGGATTGGCTCTATCATAATAAATACGAAGTCTGTATAAATTAAAATATCATATATAAGTGCATTTAACGATATCGATGTTTCAAACTTGTACTGCTGATCTGAATGGCTCCGAGTGCTGACTATCTATGAAGGGAATAAAAATTTTACACATGTATAAAATATTTTTGTGGTGTGTCGATTTACTTCTCTCATTTTTGTGTATAATATATATAGTCATCTTTTTAAATATATTAACGGCTATATGACGTCATAAAAAAAATCGTACTCTCTTTCACAACGCTGTGGCTCCCCACTCTTTTTTTTTTTTAAATTTCTAATGACTTTTTCCGTTTCTGAAATGAAACAGGATCATACATTTCATCATAGTCCAGTCAAAATACGAAATGATATTTAGAAAAAGAAAAATTGCTCGTAAGTCGAAAATATTCAACTTCGAAATTTGAAACTTTCCCATTC
>NC_136493.1:23645650-23664671 GCF_053919585.1 Euprymna scolopes
ATATATATATATATATATATATATATATATATATATATATATATATATAATACGCACGTACGCAAACACACACACACACACATACACACACACACACACACACACACACTCTCTCTCTCTCTCTCTCTCTCTCTCTCTATATATATATATATATATATATATATATATATATATATATATATATATATATATATATATATATATATATATATATATACACTGTTTTGGGGGAAAGAATTCCAACAAAGTGCTCGATTACAAAGAAAAACTTCTTCGATATAAGAGCTTAATATTTATTTATTTAATTGTACAGAAGTTCAGAAAAACATTGGTACCGTCGGTTTCAAGCCCATGGCTGACGAGACCCTAACATCATTTACGTTTTACGATTAACTGGTCCCCTTTATGTTGAGCTTGAAACCGACGGTACCAATGTTTTTCTGAACTTCTGTACAATTGAATATATATATATATATATATATATATATATATATATATATATATATATATATATATATATAGTGTTGGGATGATTAATCGGAATCGGAATTGGGAATCAGAAAAATCGGAAGATTTAGGGGTATCGGAATCGGAAAAATTGATGCCTATTTTCCAATACCAAAACGATTCTTTTAATTGTCTTTTTTATTTGATTTTGTTTAAACCAAAATCTTCCATTGCTGATAATAATGATAAAATAATAAATATTTATTGATTTTAAATTACCAGTAAAACTAAAATCGATAGATCATCCCCCACAATGTATTTTGACGTTTAGGAAAATATCTGCATATTTAACATGTGTTGTTTAAGAAAATCGGGTACAATAACAATCTTATAGTTAGATAATTAGAGATTTATAAAGAATCGGAATCGGTAATCGTATCGGAATCGGGAATTTAGTACAGAATCGGGAATAATATTGGAATCGTCCCTAATATATATATATATATATATATATATATATATATATATATATATATATATATATATATTACTAAAGGTGACTAATTGGGTTAGCTCTTAGGATCAAAGTCAATTATTTTAATCACGGACATGTGAGTTTATAAAGCCATTTTAATATGAAAAAAGCTATTTAAAAATTTTAAATTACTCTAAAGAATATCACTTTGCAATTGAATTTTCCAAGTACTCTAACCACTGTGCCATAGTTCCTTGCAAAGTGATATTCTTTTTTTTTTTTTAAATTACAGCTCATTAGAAGAATTAAAACGGGAGTTTGCCGAAGCATAACTAAATTCCAAGACTGAGGAATATTTAATCGTGTATTTTGTGTGGTTAAAACATCCGTTTATCAACACAGCTTTAGTATAATAATACCTAGTTATATTCAGACTGGAAGCATTCAGCATTACTGATTCAGTTTGACAGCAAGCCTTGATTTATTAGAAAACGTACCGAAGTGGACAGCCTTAACCTTAGCCCTAACTCTAACCCTAACTCTAACCCTAACCCTAACTCTAACCTGCATTGTTGGCAGTTTTGCACACTAACATGCAAGTTTTAATTTGGTGAAATTGGTTCAAATTGACATCTCTTACGCTTTCAGGGTCGAACTTTTAAAGTCGGAATTAAAATAATCAAACACAAATAAAACCAATTACCTTCAGCCATCTTCTTTTTATTATTCTAAATTTGGACATACCATTCAAAGGTGGGTGCTTTAATGCTTTAATTATATGCAAATTGCTTCTCGCGACCTTTTTTTCTATTGGATAGGAAAAATAAAATGTACATACGTCACATGAAACGTCATGAATTCTGGAAATTATCCTATTATAGAAAATGTGTTAAGACATGTGATAAATGCACAAAATCTCCCATTATGCTTCTTTTTTTTTTTGTTCAAAACATTGATGTTGGGTTATCGCCCTTAGTTATCATTCATTACCACCAGGAGTAGTTTGGTTGTTTTGTTTTATGGCATATCAACCCTTTTCGCAGTATTTAATGCCGAATCCAATAATTTTTGGAAAAAAAAAAGTTATTATGCTTCAAGTTCTTTATATATTAAAATATTTATTCATGATGTTTGGGTTGTTTTGTTTTACGGCATATCAACCCTTTTCTAATTATTTTATGCTGCATCAAATAATTTTATGCTCCAAGTTGTTTATATCGCTTCAAATATTTATTCCTGGTGTTGTTTTAGCTTGCTTTTTTTTCAGTAGGATATTGTTGTTTTTGTTTGGACTTTTCAGAACATGATTGAGTTTTGCAAAGGGAAATAAAATAAAACAATAATATTAATGTTTGGTGCATTTTAGATCAGGAAGCCGGTATCTTCAGATAGCCTGATCTGGTAGTACCAGCACCAGAGGTAGAGTTCTATGAAATGCTATTGTCCATATTGGAAACGGTTGCAATATTTGTGGCATATTGTGATATTAAAAAAAAATAGTTCATTGCGTAGGACCTTAAAAGATACTAGATTCAGTCAGAAACTGAGAAGAAAATATCAAAATAGAATTGTAAATTTGGAATTCAAAAACCGAAACTTACTTCCATTCAGATTTTTGCAGTACAGGAGACTTTGATGGTTTGGTCATATTGAAAGAATGGATGAGATTCATTTCATATGAGCTAATTTTCCAATCGTTTCCCCAATATCTTTTTAGTTAGAATTTCTGGTTATCCTGACGCTCCGCACTTCTTTATTTACATTGGAAGTGACGTCACACAAATCTTATAATACGGATGGCTACAATTGTAAAAATAGTTTGTTTTATTTTTCTTTCATTTTGAGCTCCTTTTTTCTCCCGTTGGTTTTTGTTTTCTACAATTAATAAACCAGTTTACAAGTAAAAAATAATTTGTTTTAGCGAATTTAATTTTCTTTTCTCTCCCATTTGTTATATTGGTATTTGAGCGGAGAATCTAATATTTCTTTTCATTTTGAGAATTTGTTTTAGTTTTTATTACTAACACAGCGGAGAATTTAACTTTTTTTTCTCCCATTTCTTATTTTGAGCGTAGAATTTATTTTATTTTCATTTTGAGCTCTTTTTCCAATCCGGCGTTACCTTTTATAGGTACTCCTGCAGTCCTGCACTTTACGACCCGAGCTATTTTTTAACGCTATTATTTAGAAACCTATTATTTAACATGGGGAAGGGAGGGTGTATTGTAACTATTCTGTACTTTCACCTAACAATTCAATTAAAAAAAAAGGTAAATATGAAGAATTACTCCACCCTCAAATTCCTTTAAAATTACCACTCTTAAAGGTTTTCGGGGTCACTGAAAATGAAAATAACGTTTAAAATTACGGCAAACGAGTAGTTTCCAAGATTGAATTTACTTGTAAACTGGTTTATTAATTGTAGAAAACAAAAACAAACGGGATGAAAAAGGAGCTCAAAATGAAAGAAAAATAAAACAAATTATTTTTACAATTGTAGCCATCCGTATTATAAGATTTGTGTGATGTCACTTCCAATGTAAATAAAGAAGTGCGGAGCGTCAGGATAACCGAATTTCTTCTAGGAAGACATCGGGCACTTACAAGAGTGACTACGTGAAGGTCGCCAACACCACTAAGTTAAAGTGTCTCCGTAGAACGAACTGGATTTGAATTTGATTTTGAGGTAGTCGATCTGTGTCATTAACCACTCAGCCACTATGACCTTCCTATTGTTGTTGTTGTTGTTGTTGTTGTTGTTGTTGGTGGTGGTGGTGGTGGTGGTGGTGGTGTTGAACATAACTCATTCATTTTGAACGAATCGGATAATTATTGTTGGCATTCGTTTCCCTAATATCTTTCTGGTTAGAATTCTTTCTAGAAATACATCAAGTAAATGCATACAAGATCGACCACCGTGAAGGTTGCAAACATCCCTAAGTGGAACTCTGTGGAACTCACTGGATTCACATCCAGGTTGTCAGTCTGTGTCATTATCAACCCTGTGGAACTCTGTTCCGTCTGCCGGCTTCCCACCTGACTACAACTTGGATGTCTTCAAGTCCAACGTTAACAAATTCCTAATGAACCGCCCCCTTAAGTAAACACTTCATCAAATCTCTACACTAACGTACTGTACTTGCAATAACCCTTATCCCTGAGTGGCTTCCGGGCTTGATAAGTGGTGACCACCGTGTAAAAAAAAAAAAAAAAAAAAAAAAAAACCTAGTCATCGTCACCTCTAATGATGATGATGATCATGATCATCGTCATCATGATGATGGTGGTAGCCAATGAAAGAATTACAGCTGGAGAAAACTGTGGACAGTAAATAAACGAACAAAACTCCTCATCAAAACCATGGTAACCAAACGAGTCTGAGAGGCGACTGTCAAGTATCATTTGTTGCCTGCTTTTATTGATGAGAGGCACACTTGCTGAGAATGTAGCAGACAGTCCTGCATCTGAAGACTCCAAGGTTTCCTTTGCTGCCAACAGGAAAACCTGCATATGATCTTTAATAAATACAACAGTTAACATGGGACTTCTTCAGCACTGGCAATATATCAACACATCTTTTAAAATAAATTCATTGTAGTATAGGAATTAATAGTTAACCAGGTCCTTTTTTTTACTTTAGGGTGGCAAATTGGTGGATCAGATATGGATTACTTTTATTTTATTTTATTGGATTCTTTTTTTCTTTTTCAAATATTGATATCAGCCAATATTTTTTTCTCATTGTAAGAAACAACGCAGCAACAAAAAGTAAGATAAATAAAGCTATGAGTGAAAAATATGGTAAATGTTTACTTTAGGGTCCTAAATGGAGGCATGTAGAGTGGTGAATTAGATTTGCATATGAATTTAATGTAAAATGACCCTACATTTTGGCCTTTTTAGAACAGTTAGTCCAGTTTTTTTGTTTTTATCACCACTCCTAAGTCTGAGTCCATGGCTAGAACAACTGCCTGCTTCCCACCTGACTACAACGTGGATGTCTTTAAGTCCAACGTTAACAAATTCCTAATGAACCGCCCTCTTAAGTAAACACTTCATCAAATCTCCACACTAATGTACTGTACTTGTAATAACCCTTATCCCTGAGTGGCTTCCGGGCCTTGATAAGTGGTGACCACCGTGTAAAAAAAACAAAACAAAAAAAAACACCATATTCTTTTCACTGCGTTGACTCTCGAGTGTGTTTCTGTTGATATTTTATATGTTTTTGGTGCGAGTGCAGAGAGTGATCCGCGCTATTTTTTTAAATCGTATTTCCAAGTTTAATTAAAGTTTTATGATATGTTTTTATATTCGATTGTAAGGTTGAAGTATAGAATAAGTACAAAACAACCTTCTTTCTCCATGTTAAGAATGGCTTTTTAAATAATAACGTTATTATTTATGTCCGGATCACTCTCTGCACTAGTACCATGTTTTTATATAGAACGATGTGGTTCTCGGTTGATTAACAATGTCTTTGATCGTCTAACATGTCCCCCGGCCCTCCGTGGCACGGGGGGACAAGATCAAAGTGTAGTATCTGTTCCGGCAGATGCTGCAAGCTATGACTAGCTAGGACTAGCTATGACTAGCAAAGACCAGATGTGGGGGCAACCCCACATGCCTGACCTTTAACCAGCTCCCATTTCCCACCTCTCGGGAGCTGGTCCCCTTTTTCCCTTCCCCCTCCCTTCACTCCTCACATTAAAAATCGGCCTTGTGCCTAATTTGCTCGGTGGGGGAGCAAATAAATACCATCTGTTCCGGCAGATACTACACTTAAGATAATTTGTACCAGTCAATGGAGGGGAAACCCTCTATACTGGGGCAATTATTATTTTTGGTAACCAGAGTGACCCCTTTTAGGGGAGCTGGTTTTTACCTCACATTAAAAACGGCCTTGTGCCTAATTTGCTCAGTGGGGGAGCAAATAAATACCATCTGTTCCGACAGATACTGCAAAGCTATGACTAGCAAAGACCATATGTGGGGGTAACCCCACATATCTGACCTTGGTCACTGAAGGGGCAACCCTTCATAACAACAGTTTCTAATCCAGCTCCCACTTCCCTCCTCTCGGGAGCTGGATCCCCTCTTTCCCTCCCCCCTCCCCCTATCTCCACATTAAAAACGGCCTCCTGCCTAATTTGCTCAGTGGGGAAGCAAATAAATAAACATGGGCGACAAGATCCAAGTGTAGTATCTGTTCCGGCAGATGCTGCAAGCTATGACTAGCTATGACTAGCAAAGACCAGATGTGGGGGCAACCCCACATGCCTGACCATTAACCAGCTCCCATTTCCCACCTCTCGGGAGCTGGTCCCCTTTTTCCCTTCCCCCTCCCTTCACTCCTCACATTAAAAATCGGCCTTGTGCCTAATTTGCTCGGTGGGGGAGCAAATAAACACCATCTGTTCCGGCAGATACTGCAAGCTATGACTAGCTATGACTAGCAAAGACCAGATGTGGGGGCAACCCCACATGCCTGACCTTTAACCAGCTCCCATTTCCCACCTCTCGGGAGCTGGTCCCCCCTTTCCCTTCCCCCTCCCTTCACTCCTCACATTAAAAATTGGCCTTGTGCCTAATTTGCTCGGTGGGGGAGCAAATAAATACCATCTGTTCTTCAGATGCTACACTTCAATTTCTTGTTCTCTGTTAGTGGAGGAGAAATCCTTCACGACTGAGACAATTTTTATTTTTGTTCCTTTTCTCCACATTAAAAAACGACCCTGGTGTCTAACTCTGTCGCATGGGGAGGCATTGTAAATAGGAACAATGTCTAACTGCGTCAGATATACACTCGAGAGTCAAAACAATGATAAAAATATTTTGTTGTCATAGCCCTAGTCATTAGGCAGCAATGAAGCAAAGTTTAAAATATGTTTAATCACAAATAAACTTATTCACCTAGGTAGAAGAGTCTTGCCTTTGGTAACGCTTATTTGTTGCATATGTTTTTCCCCCTTTTTTTTTTTTTTTTTTTCTAGTAACAGCAATAAATGCCCTAATCTCATTCTTCTTCGAGGTCCAAGTTTAAATGTAGATACAGTTTCTTTTTTAATTCAGAAAATTTTTATCCTTGATTTTGATAAACAGGTTTCTATCTACATTTTTCACTTGTGCCCAAAGCAAAGAAATACCATAAACATTAATTATTTCAGAAGACGATGACAGACAACGATAGTGTCCCGATGATGCCAAGGAAATTGAAAAACCTTGTCCAGAGCGTTTTAAATCTTTTAATATCAAGTGTTAACTCCCTGAAATGTTTAGCAAATATGTGCAAAAAGGTTTACAAAGGCATGAAGCAAAATTTCTTGAATTTTATTTTTTTCTTAAGACTCTTTTAATTTTAAACATTTTCTACAGAGTGGAACGATAAAATTGTCACACTAGAAAAGACGACTATATTCCATTTCCGTTTGATGAAAGCCGGTTTTCTTTTTGTTGCAGACCGTCTACTAGTGGGCCAGTTGTGTACAAATCCAAAGAGCGATAGGAGTCTTCTATCATCTTTGAAAGTGACACAATGTTTAACGAGCGAGATCGGAGATGCACTGCTGTACAACTCATACTGTCTACCGATCCAAGTTATTACAATAGGACCATTGCCAGCACCCTCAAAATGCAAATCCAGATGGTTCAACGCTTGATGACATAGCTCAATGATGTTTCCAGCCATGATTATGGACGTTGGTGTGATTTTAAGTAAGGGCCACATCATGCCACCTCACATCTTCGAAGTCAGCTTCAAAGTCAATACCAAGGTGTACCTGGATGCGCTGAAGAGTGCGGTGATCCCCTGGTACAGTTAGGTGGCCGCTAGCAGACTCTGGGTGTGACAGCAGGACTTGGGCCAGCCCACAAGTCCAAAGAGACTCAGGCTAGTCTTCAGAAGAAGTGCTACTATTTTGCACCCTTCTCTCACGGGCACCCCTCCTCCCTTGATCTGAACCCGCTGGACTTCTTTGTTTGGCCATACGTTGAGAAGATCAGCAACATGACCCCCTACAACATCAAAGCCAGCCTGATTGCCGCCATCCACTGAGTATTTGTTGAGCTCCTGCCAGCGTTTGTGGAAAAGGCATGCTCCCAGTTCCGGACCCGTACCGTAGCGGTGATTGAGGTTGAAGGCAGCTATGTTGAATAGATGTCAGCTCGACTATGTAATCAAGTTCCTTGAGTTGATTTTTTCAATAAAAGTTTTAAAATAAAGCTGTAGTGTAGGGCGACAAATTTATCGTTCCACCCTGTAGAATCTGTTTGTTGTCAGTCCATACACTTTTTAAAAACTGCTGAACTGATCTAGCTGAAATTTTGTATGGATCTTTTTTACGACAACATGCAATGAATTAAGTATTATGGTGTCTGTTCGATACACAACTAAGGATTATTAATGATTCATAGAGATTAGTTACCACAATACCATGTTTACTCTAGAGGTTTTCTCAGGAACTACTTGTTCGATCTTGCTGAAATTTTGTAAGGACTTTTGTTATGATGAGGTGCGGCAAACTAAGTGTTATGGTATTCGTTTGATGCACAATTAGGGATTTAAAGGGATTAATAGGAATTAGCATTTAATGCAAAAATGAGCGCAAACTTAATCATATTCAACCATCAGTTTTGCATAAAGCACTCATTCTAAGTCAACGGGCCATAACTTTTGCATGTGTTTTATAGCTTTAAATGTCATAACTAAGTAGCAAAAGTATTTCTAGTTGTAAGGAAATTCTAATAAATATAAAATATCCGATATATGTGCTCGACTGATTTAAAACTATAACAACAAAAAGTCACTGAACTTAACCCTGATTTTGGTCAAACAATTTCACAACTTGCGTAGGTTATTCAATGCTATACTTATCCATAATTAATTTCCAAAATAGTATCTATAAAATATCTGTAATAGAGAAATTAATGATTAAATGACAAAGATTTTCGACCCTTCGACGACTTTTTGGACACCCTATACATATTGAGAGCCAAATTGTATTTATTACCATAAGGGAGGGGGTATTATAAGCACCATTAATGCTAGCGTCAGCATTTATTCACCATTTTAGAACGTCTATTCAGTTGAGTTCCTACATTAGGGAAAGTAGCTATAGTCAACCTCCTCATGCAAAGGTAGCCAAATCGGATGGCAAATGTATTCCTGGACGTTTTTTACAAAATTTCCCAAATGTATTTTGAAAGAGCTGTGTTATTTCTGTACATGCGTTCTGTTTAAAGATGCGTTGTGATTGCATTAACGTTTTATCAATGGGTCCTCTACGGACCTCAAATATACTTTCTCTCAATGACCATCTATTGTAACGGTAGTTTTCTAAGCTAGACGTTCTTGTTCTCGTGGGGTACTATCGTTTATTCTTTCCAATCGCTGGCTGCGACGAGGGCCCAGTATATTTATTGTGATTACTGATTTTATTGTCGAAACTGTACAGCTTAGCTAAATATTACTTTATGAAGTATTTTGTTCAAATTTTTTTACCTGGGGACAAGGGTTTATTTAGGATGGAGATAAAGTAATGTTCTCCTTTTGTTTCGACTATGAACTAAAACATTTTTTATGTGTTAATAAGGAGATATAGTTTGCCAAAATCATTGTGTGATATATATATTATATATATATATATATATATAGAGAGAGAGAGAGAGAGAGAGAGAGAGAGAGAAAGAGAGAGGGAGAGGGTCATATTAAAAGGTTATCAAAATGCAAGGAAATATAATATGTCGGTATTGAAAAGGAACACAAAAACAAGTGATTTTCTATCTACAAGGGCAGCAAATAAATTGATATTATTAAGGTCACTCGTTTTAATAGTACCACTCCTGTTTTTGCAGCTCTTTAAATTTTTGAGTAAAAAAGATAGGAGGCTTTAATTTTCGGATGACCCTCATATGACAAAGTGCACTCTGGGTGCAAATGTAAGGCCATCATTCATCGCTCGCAAAAGTGCATTTAGAATGCTGGTGACTACGTAGAAAAAATAAATTCTGGAGCACCAAAGGTCGCTCGTTTTAATGGTATCACTCCCATCTTCGCAGCTCTTCAACTTTTGGAGTTGAAAAAATAGGAGGCTTTATTTTTGAAACTGCCCTTGGGAGACAGATGGTGGCATACTGAATGTAAGCAATCGACAGTTGCAATCTGGAGGTATCTGGCATGTGCCCAGATACTGAACTAATACGTACAAGGCGTGTTTGAATTAATTTCCACTTTATTTATTCCGTTATATTCATTTATTTACGACTGAATGGATTAGTACAACCAGGTCTTAAAGGATTAATAAAACTATAGTAATGATTATTGGTTGTAGTGCTGAAACGTTTCCACAGTCAATCTTTCGTCAGCCAGAAAGCAAAACTTGGTTTTGTATGAAAATATAAAACTTTTATTTGCTGATTGTCGTTGCCGAGACATAAATGCGAGCGCCTAGCCAGAGACGGAGAAAAAGAGCAGAATGGGGAGGTGGGTGTATTAGAGTCACACTTGTGCGGTGTTGATTCCTCAACTGACTGTGGCTTCTGTCTCTTTTTCTGCTTTTTTTCTCTGGGTTATATATGTGACCTGCTTTGTTTGCAGGACTCACTTCCAAAAGGTGCGCGCGTTAAGTAGTTGACCTTTCACCCTGCCGTTTCCCCCCCCCCCCTGACAATTTGACCTCATCGTTCAGTGCGTTTGCCACCGGCTGCCATGCATGTGTTTGCGTGTGTGCTTCTCAACCGCTATAGTGCTGGATGGTCTCAAGCAAAAGGAATTTTCCCTTGATCAGTTTGTAGAAAGAAAATTAGGAGCAACTAATCTTTTTGTGTCACTTGTAAGCATTAGCTCGTGTGGATTCCGATTTCAAAAGCCATGTGAAACGAACTGCTAAAACTACGATTTGTAAAAGCATATTTTGTTAGTGGAAGAAGATTTGGTGGTTATTGATGTGGGGGAAGTTATCCGAAGTAGAAGATAAAGTTAGTTAGGTCGTGTGCAAAGGACATCTTCCGAAAATGAAAGGAGCTAGGACATGAACGGAAAAACGGCTTAGAAGAAGAAGAAGAAGAAGAAGAAGAAGAAGAAGAAGAAGAAGAAGAAGAAGAAGAAGAAGAAGATTAGTTGTTTTAATTTACTTAATGTCGAATCCAGTAATTTTGGAAAAAAAATAGTTTTAATGCTTCAAGTTCTTTATATCTTCAAATATTTATTCATGGTGTTTGGTTTGGTTGTTTTGTTTTCTGGCATATCAAACCTTTTCAGGTTCAATCATTTCGGAAAAATCTCTTAAAGCTTCAAATTTATTATATTTTCAAATATTTATTCATGGTGTTTAGTTTGGTTGTTTTGTAGAGAAAAAAGATATTGTTTTTGTTTTTGTTTGTTTTTTTTTGCTTTGGCTTTGGCTTTGTGGAACATGATTGAGTTTTCCAAAGGGAAAGTATAAAAACAATAACATCAATGCCGATATCTTCAGACAGCCTCATCTGGTAGTACCTGAAAGATGAAGAAAAAGAAGAAAAAGAAGAAGAAGAAGAAGAAGAAGAAGAAGAAGAAGAAGAAAAAGATCAACAACAGCAACAACAACAACAACAACAACGACTTTAAATAAAATAGCTTCTACTTGTTTTTTTGTTTGTTTGTTCTTTTTTCAAATTATATTTGCATATCTAGCAATGCTAACTTTATACATTAATCGTTTTGTTGAAAATGTTGTTGAAAATAAACCAGTCAGGTTAAAAGTTCAAATACAATAATATGAATTTCAGACGATTTCTACAGACCTTCACTCGCTCTAGAAACAGAAATGGCTGTACATCAACCTGAGACATTTATTAAAACTACTGAACTGACAGTAGATGTTTATTTAAATGAAATATTGCTGACTAAACACACACACACAGACACACACACACTCACACACACACACACACGCACACACACACACATATCTGTGGAAATATATTTTATTTCCTTATAATATATACCAATCCTTATTTAAGAAGCTCAATGTAATTACAGAGCAATATAGTGAATGAATGACAAAAGTTGATCATCTTATAATTTATTCCTTTAGTTCAGTTGACATTTACAATTGTAATGTCAACTGAATTAAAGAAATAAATTATAAGATGGTCAACATCATGAACATTGGAATATAGACTTTTATCATTCATATGTGTGTGTGTGTGTGTGTGTGTGTGTGTGTGTGTGTGTGTGTGTGTGTGTGTGTGTGTGTGTGGTGGCAACTTTTGTCTCTTGAGACAATAGCATTCTGCACCTAATTTGTTTCACTACAGCGTCTGCTGTGGCTAAATAGTCCAGTTTTAGATTTGTAGCTACGTTGGCAGTTGTTGCAGGTGTAGTCAACGGTAGGGATGGTAATGGTGGCAGAGGTGGACTGTATCCTCTCTCGCCTGTGGGTTCTCTTTTCTTCAAATAGTCTTTTTCTCTTCTTTTCTGCTAATTTGATGTCTTTGCGACCGGATGTCTCTGACTCGAGATCTTGTGGTTGAATGCCACAATTCTTCAGGTCTCTGTTGCAGGTGTCCTTGTAGTGCAGAGTTAGTCATCTGATTGGCAGTGTTCCAGAGATGAGCTCGCCATAAAGAATGTCCTTTGGGATGTGACCAGCTTCCATCCTGCACACATTATATATATATATACATACATATATATATATATATATATATATATATATATATATATATATATATATATATATATATATAAAGCTGAATGTCTGTGTGTGTGTGGGGGGGTTACGAATAGGCTCCTATATGGTTATCTATTTTAAAAAACTGATTACATATAATGATAGAAGATGTATCATCGAGACACAGGAATGGGTATGTTTGATCTGGCATAACGATGATTCATTAAAATTGCGGGGTCTGCGTCTGCGCCTGGTCCACAAAGTATGGAAATAAAAAACGTTTACAAGTGTTTTTGATATAGATGTACATAATACTTTGATAAGTATGTTTTAATTTAAATAGGGATGGTATAATAAAATTGTGGGGTCTGCGTTTGCGCTTGGCCTCCATGGAATGGGAATAGGCACAAACTTTAATAAAGACTTTTCATATCTATCTGTGTAAGTATACTTTGATAATTATGTTTCAGCTTGAAGAAATATGGTATAATAAAATTATGGGGTGTTCCTTCGCACCTGACCTCCATAGAATGAAAATATGTCACAAAGTTTAACAAGGTCTTTTAATATATATCCACAGAATATTGTGATAAGTGTTTCAGTGTGAACAGGTATGGTATAATAAATTATGGGGTTTATCTATTTTATTTTTACTTTCATCATATTTTGCTTTGGTTTTGATACCCCCAAATTCGAAGCTATCTCTTTACAACCCTTCCTTTTCATAATCTATTATACTTTCATAAATCAGAATCCATTTTCTGTAGACTGTTTTTGAACCCAGTCAACGACGGGTACTTTTGCTAGTATATATATAAATGGCTTGCTGTTTGCGCAAAAGAATCCCAGCAAAGTGCTCGTTTATAAAGAAAGATTTCCATATAAGAGCATCATATTTATTTTTTAAATTTTACAGGTCAGATATAAAACAGCGGCTGAAAGAGTCCAATATTTCCTTGACCATAAGCTGCTTATTCATAATATATAAATATAATGTAATATATATATATATATATATATATATATATATATATATATATATATATATATATATAAAGCTGAACATCTGTGTGTCTGTACACGAATAGGCTCCTATATGGTTTACTATCAAACTAAACTGACCACATCCAATGATAGAAGAGGTATCAGGGATCAAAAATGGGTATGTTAAATTTTGAACAGAGGTGGTTTATTAAAATTATGGCGTCTGCGTACGCGCCCGGTCCTCAAAGAATGGAAATAAAAAACTAAAAAGAAAAGTTTTACAAAGGTTTTTGGCATAGATGCGCATAAGAATACATTGATAAGTATGTTTCAGTTTGAACAGGGATGGTATAATAAAATTGTGGGTGTTTGCGTTCGTACCTGGCCTCCACAGAATGGAAATATGTCACAAACTTTAAAAAGGACTTTTGATATCTATCCACGTAAATATACTTTGATAAGTTTGTTTCAATTTGTAGACAAATGGTATAATAGAATTATGAGATCTGCGTTCACGCTTCACCTCCATAGAATTATCACAAAGTATAACAAGGATTTTTTTTTATAAAGATTCACCTAAGAATATTGTGATAAGCGTGTTTCAGTTTGAACAGGTGTGGTATGATAGAGTAATGGGGCCTTAAATTTTTTTACTAAAATATAGTTTAAGAAAAATAAGTTGTCTATGAGTAATGTTGAAACCAATTTAGGAGACTGAAATAGAACTTGACCAATATTTAAATAATTTCTGATAAAAAATGGAAGTGTTAAATTATTTTATGTGTTCTTTGAGTAACTGATTTTTTCTTTAAATATCAAAGTTACTTAAAGGCGTTTAGTTTAACTTTTCAATTTTTTATCATAAACTATATAGATTCACATAAGAATATTGTGATAAGTGTGTTTCAGTGTTGTATAATGCAATTATGAGGTCTACCTATCTTTCATAGTTGTTTGTAAGTAATGTTTAAACCAATTTAGGTGACTGAAATAGAATTTAAATAATTTATAATAATCATATTATTTTCTGTCTGTGTGTTATTGTCCCTTTTAAGTAATTGATTTTTTCTTTAAATCTCAAAGTTGCTTAAAGGCTTTAATTTTAACTCTTCAGTTTTTTATCATAAATTATTTAAATATTGGTCAAATCTTATTTTACTCAGCTAAATTGGTTTCGACAATATTTTCAAACAAATTATTTTACTTAAAATATATTTTATTAAAAAGAAAAAATAAAGACCATTTATATTTTAGATGGCGATTCAGTTAACATTATAAAATTAATAAAGCAATTCACTAGTGAGGTAGATAGAGGTCGATTTTATGGGGTATGAATGAAGATTGTGATAGGCAAGGATTACCTAAATCGAACAGGATTTGTTCTTTGATGAGGAAAGAGTGGATACTGAATTTTTAATTATTCATTCTAAAATAAAATTAAAATTCTTTTTTTGCATAATAGATCCTACACTTCTAATTATTTATTCACAAGCGCATTTTATTTACAAATATTTTTTAATGATTTCTTGAAAATTTAAAACACAAAGAAATTGAATTTCTTTACTTTTCGAAGATATTTTTATAGTTTGATTGATCGAATTAAAATTTATTTTTGAAGTAAAAATAATTTAGAAATACAAAAAAAAAATAGATTTTTGGTTATAGAACTTTCATCATGTTTCGCTTGATTCGAAATCATTTTTAATAGATGTGCGTGTATTTTTGTTTTTGTTAATACAAATATCTTTTATAGAATCACTCCCATTAGAATTATGTTTCTGTGATAAACACCCCATTTAACGTTAAAACAGCCATCAAGAAAAGTTCGTCAACAGAATTTCGAGTAGTTATTAATGCAGATAAAAAGGCATTCAATGAACATGTTAGGCGATTTAATTTACCAACATGTAACGAAGTTGTATCTTTTATGGCTGATGAAAGTTTTCATGATAAAAACATAATTCTTCATTCAAGAGATAATATGCTGAAACGTATATGTGAAACTCACAGATCTTATGACAGCCTTCAATATCCCCTATTATTTGTATATGGAGAAGATGGATACCATTTAGGGAATCCACAGTTTAGAAATGCTTCATTTATGGATTTTATGCGTACCGTTTTATGATCAGAGAAAATTCCTTCAATCATCTTCCCAGAAGTCACAATCTCTTCCATTAATTTTCATTTGATATGTTTGCAAATGTTGAAGCAGGAAGACTTTTATATATTAAAACTCATCAAAACAAGCTAAGATTCCTACATTCATCTCAAAGATCATATAAATAACGATGAGCAAGAAAGAGATACAGGTCAGATCTGCATTTTACCTTTTAACTTCACAGGCAGTCCATGATATATGCATGGAAGGACCCAAGATGCAATGACATGTCAGAAATTATTTAAAACCAGACCTTTTTATCACATTCATTTCAAATCTAAAGTGGAAGGAAATTCAAATGAACTTCTCCCTGGACAAACATACACCAATCGACAAAATCTATTGGCTAGAGTGTTTCGCTTGAAGATAATCAAAGTGATGAATCTAATAAACAAATCAAAAATCGTTGGCCCACTACAATGCAACATGTACACAATTGATTAATATTTTTTTAATTTAAGCAAAAAAAGCCCGGCGTTGCCCGGGTGTTTGGAGGTGTATGTTGAGCAAAAAAAAAAAAGCGGTCAATTTTTTTACTTTGACCTCTATTATGACCACTTAACATTTATTGGTTTGGACTCAAGTCAAGTTAAGTTAGATATATGTAAAAGGAACCTATATCTAAAATTTCAAGTGTTTAAACCCAAAATTGTTGGAGGAGTTTTGTAGAGTTCTGTCAAATCGTTGAACTTTGACCCCTTAACAGCCAAATTTCTGGCTGAAAACGGATTACAAATATTTCCCCAAATCTCAGTACCCTGTATGTCAAATTTCGAGTCTGTAGACCGAAAATTCACAGAGTTATTTGGCATCGAAATGTACACACACACACAGACAGACAGACACACACACATAGACATTTTAACTTTTATAGATATACTAGCATAGGTACCCGGCGTTGGCGGGTGTGAGGTGTATGCTGAGCAAAAAAAAAAAAGGTCAATTTTTTTCACTTTGACCCCTATTATGACCCCTTAACATTTATTGTTTTAGGCTTTAATTGAGTTATTAGGTTAGATCCATGTCCAAGGAATCGATATCTAAAATTTCAAGTGTTTAGACCCAAAATTATCGGAGGAGTTTGGTAGAGTTCTCAAAGGACAAATCTTTAAACTTTGACTCTTTAACAGCCAAATTTCTGGCCGAAACCCGATTACATAAATTTTCCCAAATCTCAGTACTTGTATATCAAATTTCGAGTCTGTAGACAAAAAATATACAGAGTTATTGTGTAGGGAAATGTACACAGACAGACAGACACACAGACACGTTCACTTTTATAGATATACTAGCATTTCAGCCCGGCGTTGTCCGGGTGTTTGAATGTGTATGTTGAGCAAAAAAAAAAAAAAGTGGTAGTAGGAAGGCAGACTCGAACCCGTACTGCAAAGGAGGAAAAGAACGGGGTAACACCTAACGTTTATGCTGTTACGACCACCGCCAAACCGGAAGCGACATTTTTTTAAATTAAGGTAGACAATCAAAAGGAGAGGATAACTTTCAAAAATATCGGCGAAAAAAAGTGGCCGCCCCCCCCCCCCTGTAGAAAAATGCCTAGTTGAAGGGGAAGATATTAATGTTTTTAGCCAATTTGTCGATATTTGTCGTATGAAAGGTCGAACTTTAAAACGATACTGATCTTGGAAAAATCCGTCGCCTCTATTGAAAGTTTAATGCAGATAGGCAAACATACATACATACATACATCTATATATTGGTAACTAAAAATTTTCGATCCAAACTAATAAAAAAAGCTTGCCCTATCTCTGAATACCCTTTATGTAAAATTTCAAATATTTAGACCAGAAATTGTCTAAGTAATTTGGAAGAGACCGCAGAGCTCGATTTTTTTTAACTTTGACCCCTGTTATGACCCCTTAAAATTTATTGTTTTGGGCTCAAATGAAGTTATTAAGTTAGATCCATGTCCAAGGAACTTATATCTAAAATTTCAAGTGCGTAGACCCAAAATTGTCGGAGAAGTTTGGTAGAGTTCTCAAAGGTCAAATTGTTGAATTTTGACCCTATTTAATTGCCAAATTTCTGGCCAAAAACCGATCACATCGATTTTCCCAAATCTCGGTACCCTGTATATTAAATTTCGAGTCTGTAGACTAAAAATTGACAGAGTTATTGTGTAGGGAAATGTACACAGACACACACACAGACACACACACAGACACGCTCACTTTTATATATATATATATATATAATCGTCTGTGTGCGTGTTTGTATGCGTTTCCCTACCAAACTACTCTATCAATTTTCAGTCCACAGACTTGAGATTTGACATAGGGGGTATTTAGATTTGGGAAAATCTTTTAATCGGTTTTCGGTCAGAAATTTGGCTGTCCAAGGGTTAAAGTTCAACGATTTAATCTTTGAAAACTCTACCAAACTCCTCCGCCAATTTTGAGTTTAAACGCTTGAAATTTTTTATGTAGGTTTCTTGGATATGGATCAAACTTTTTAATTTGATTTTAGCCCAAAACAATAAATGGTTGAGGTCAAAAATGGGGTCAAAATTGGGGTAAAAAAAACAAAAATGACGTCTGCGGTCTCTACCAAATTACTCGGTCAATTTTTGGTCTAAACACTTGAAATTTTGCATAAAGTGTATTCAAACACAGGGCAAGCTTTTTATTCGGTTTTTGACCGAAAATTTGGCTGCCAAGGAAGTTCAAAAGATTTGACCTTTGCGATCTCTTGCAAACTATTCAGTCATTTTTGGGTCTAAACATTTGAAATTTTACATAAAGGGTATTCAGACACGCGGCAAGCTTCTTAATCAGTATCAGTTTTTTGGCGATAGTTTGACTGTCAAGAGGTCAAAGTTGAAAGAGTAGACCTTTGCAAAATCTACCCAGCTCCTTCACCAATTTTAGATGTAGGTTCCCTGGACATGAGTCAAACTTTTTAATATTTTTTAAATGAAGTTAAAAAATTATAATGGAGAGGGAGTGATTAAGAAGTTGTTTTTTTTCTCTTTTTTTTTTTTTTGCTTTTTTTTTTCTCTTCTTAATCACTCCCTCTCCATTATAATTTTTTAACTTTATTTAAATTGCCCCCTCCCTCTTTACATCTTATAATTAAAGTTCTGTGTTTTAAGTTTTTTAACTCCAACTTTTAAAGAGTTCCTACCTAAAATAAAAATCCATTATTCATTGAACTTTTGAATAGTCAAGTCGCTGCCTGATGATATCTGTTGTTTGATTGAAACAAGTGGCTATTTGTAGCAGCAGGATGTGAGCATGTTTATATAACAATAAACAAGTATTATCAGCTCTTTTTATTGAGCACTAT
>NC_136493.1:23664771-23672271 GCF_053919585.1 Euprymna scolopes
TTATCAGAACGAAGGCACCTACAAAATTTCAGCTAGGTTGGCTTAGTAGTTTCCGAAAAATCTTTTAGATTAAATATGGTATTCTGGTGACTAATTCGTGTGTGTGTGTGTGTGTGTGTGTGTATCTCTCTCTCTCTCTCTCTCTCTATATCTATATATATATATATATATATATATATATATATATATATATATATATATATATGTACTAACCTTCACCACAAACAAGGCATATCGCCACTTGGACCTAAAGGACTACTGATTGGGGCAATGCCTAAGAAAAATTCACAAGATGTTGGTTTACATTACATTTAAACTTCTGCATATCAGTACAGTCAGGGAAGCAGGTAGCAGGAAGCAGGAAGGGAATTCCAAAGTCTAGCCGTTCGAGGAAAGAAACTATTAGAATAGAAAGCTTTCTGGTATTTAGGGACCTCAACAGTGAAGGGGTGTGATCTTGTTATTAAGCGGGTTATTTAGAGATATGTACGGCGAGGGAGCACAAGTGCAATGATTCCATCAGAGCACATTTCATTAAAATACTTGTAAAACAGACACAGGGATGCTACATTGCAGCGATGGGACAGAGGTTAGAGCCTAGTAGACAGTGCGAGACTTATTATATTGGAGACTCTTTTTTGGACCTTGCCTAAGAGAGAGAGACTAGTGGCAGATGCACAAACCCAGATGTGGCAACAATACTCCATGCATGGGTGAATGGTGGCCTTGTAGAGGTACAGGATACTCTCAGGTGTGAGTAGTTTTCTAGCATGATAGAGGGAACCCACCTTCTTTGCAGCGGCCTTCGCAATGTCCTCAATGTATTTGTTCTACTTCATATTTCCTGTAAATTTTAAGCCGAGACGTTTGAAGAATTCTCAGGGCGGGGGTTATTTATCATGAATATCAGTGGTTGGAGAGACTTCTTGTAAATTGTTAAAAGCGAGCAGCTTAATCTTACTAGCATTAAATGTTATCATCCATTTACGACTTCCATTCCACTACAGTCTGGAGGTCATTTTCTAACAATTCTGCCATTGTCTTAGATTTATGTACATCCGTTCTTTCCTTGTGCATGTTATAGAGCGTTGTATAATCAGCAAATATACCCATCTCGGACACAATCTTATCAGGGAGGTCGTTAATGAATATCAGGAATAATAGTAGTCCAAGGATCAACCCTTACGGTACTCCCACATTGATGTTATGCTGTTTGGATCAACGTCCATCAATGACAACCTGGTTAGTCTAAGAAGGATCTAATTATATTTAGTATTCGCCCAATTATACCGTACGATTTAATTTTCATTGGCAGCCCTTTATGCCAGACTTTATCAAAGGTCTTGGATATATCTAGGGCTACAGCCTTGGCTTCGCCCACCTTATCCAGTGCATGCTATATGCGTTCAAAGATGACTGTTAAAATATCTGCCTAAATCCATGCTGTTTGTCAGAGAGAAGATAAGCTTTTGCAATATGGCGGACGTGTTTGATTGATTAAGATCTCAAAGATTTTAGCCTAGAGGGGGAGGAGACTGGTAAGACGATAATCGAGAGGATTAGTCCTTTCACCATAATTCTTGTACACTGGCACCACAGAGGCCATCTTCTAGCTATTAGGGAAGCAAGATTCAGCAAAGCATTTTTTGTAGAGTTTGGAAAGTATGGGGGATTCTTGAAACTAGTGTTTTATGTTTACGCAATCATCAGTGTAGGAGATTCAATCCCTGCCAGTCGGGAGATTCGAGCCCAACCACAAAGCCACTTTTGACGCCATTTACTAAGACGTTACCTTCGCGCCACTAAACAATTACCCCAAGAATGAAAGGAATTAACAACTAATAAGCACATACATTTGATGATCCAGAGTGTTCCAATGAGCGGTCGTCTTAAATCTTGCATAAACGCTAGTTGCCTACCTCTTAGTTTATATTTCCCACACAGTGCACATCCTTAAGTATTCTTAAAGCGGCTTGATAATTATAAATAATAATTATTCTTAGGAGAAATTTTCGGAATTAAAGAAAAGGTTAATAAGAACTTAATTATAAATATAGAGAAATATATTTATAGAATAACAAACACATCCAGATCTAAAATGCTCAATATCAGTGGCAGAGCCTAGTATAAGTAATAGAAGCCACGATATTGTAGAATTAAATTCATATTTTATTTAAAACAAGGAATACGAGAAAAAGTGAGAAGAATTTCTTATTCGGTGGAGTTTCAAAGATAGGCCCTTCTCCTCAGAGAAAAAAAAAAAGAATATATAGATAAAAATCTAATTTTTCTGGTTTGCGCAAATTTTGAAAATGGTAGTTATAAAAGTTTTTGAAACAGTAAAAGTTTAAAGGAAAATAAAAATATTCAGCAATGTCCAATAATTAGTGTTGTAGAAATCATGGAATAAGGAATTTTTCTCATGTTTTTCTCGTATTCCTTGTTTTGAATAATTCTACAATATTCTGACGTCTATTACTTGTCTATATAATTATAAAACTCAAATGACCTTGTAACGAGTGATGTAACCCACTTTCCGGTTTACAACATCCGGTTGCGCATGCGCACATAAACATTAACCCATAACAACGTAAACAAATAAACACAAATCGCTTCTTTTGCAGATTTTGACCTGAGCACTGAAATATTAACGTTATTATTTCGAAATTATTATTTAACATGGGAAGAGTGGGGGTGTTTTGCAACTATTCTTTATTACAACTATACTGTCGCTATTTTCTTACAGCTAAACAACTTTAACCCGTTGACAAACATTAGAACAATTGTAGTAAAGCCAAGACTACTACTACTACTACTACTACTACTACTACTACTACTCTATCCGTCTCTTTGCCTTCCTTCCTTTTTTTTTGTTTACATTTCTAGATACAAAATAGTTGTGTGAGAACGGTGAATTTGTTGACACATTTACTAATCTGTTTCAATATGAGTTTTATTTTATTTTATTTATTTAGGTTTTATTGTTTTGCTTCAGGTTTTATTAATTTTTTTTTTTTAGATTATAAGTTTCTATAACTTGGTTGAAGGATTCCAATATGGGTTTTTCATTCTTATATTTCTCATCGGTAGGTTCATGTGCGTTTTGGCTGCTAAATGCCTTTCGTTGGTGTTCGATTTGTAGGAAAATCATGTGTAATTTTCGATTTTTGAGCGATTATGACAATGACAATGTTCTCTCTGATTCTCTCTCCTCAGATCTTGAGCATGTGGTACAGTGGGGGGAAGAGGTGGCTGATTACCTTTAATCCATCTAAGACCAAGCTCCTATCATTACATCATAAACGCTCTGATCCCCATCTGGCATCAATTGAAATGGATGGCTCTCGTCTAGGGGAGACCCCATGTTTTGATAAGCTTCTGGGTTTGAATTTTACTCCTGATCTGAAATGGAACACATACATTAAGTCTGTGCTCAAGGTCGCTGGGAAAATGGTGGGATCCTTCTACCGATCCAGAAGATATCTCACTAATGATGCAATTCTCTATCTATATAAAAGCCAAGTACATTCAAGGATGGAGTACTGCTTCCATATCTGGACAGGAGCTGCTAAAACAGCCTATCCTGCCTTGACAGAGTACAAAATAGACTTTGTGGCTTGGTGGGGGATGCCCTTTTCTCTTCCCTGCAACCTCTCTCCCACAGAAGAGACGTTGCGAGCCTATCTTTGTTTTATCATTATGTCCATGGCAAGTGCTCGTCTGAGCTCCATTCTCTGGTCCCCCTCGCCAATCTTTCACGAAAAACACCGGACTAGCTGAAACCACTGTCAATAATTTTCCCCACTCTTTATCTGTGCCTAAATCAAAACGTAGATTCCATAAACAAAGCTTCTTTCTTAGAACTGCACGTCTGTGGAACTCTCTGCCGCTTGCCTGTTTCCCTCCCGACTTCAACTTCGATGTCTTCAAGTCTAACATAAACAAATTTCTGATGAACCGCCCCCTTACGTAATGACACCTTATCAAATCTCCAATACTAACGATTACTACGATACTATCCCATTGATTACTGTATATACAATAACCCTTATCCTCGAGTGGCTTCTTGGCCTTGATAAGTGGTGACCTCAATGTACAAAAAAAGAGATTATTTGGAAAAATAGGTAATTTTACACGAATAGGTAGGATTTTTTTTTCATGTATGAGTGATCTGTCCGTGATTTTTTCATTTTAATATACTTTCATAGAAATATTTCTGTTATGTCAAAAAAAAACTATTTTCTTTACATCACAAGTGTCACGCTCATACATGAATTCCATAGCTAATATAACATACTGACCCAACGGGTCACGGGAAATCTAGTATATATATATATATATATATATATATATATATATATGTATATATATATGTATATATATACACACACGCACAAACACACACACACACACACACACACACACACACACACACATATATATATATATATATATATATATATATATATATATATATATATATATATATAGTTAGTAATGTGATTGATAATTTAAAATTCAAATTAGAATAAAAATTAAAACTCTGTTTCATAAGAAGGAACAACAACAAAGTCAATAATTTGTACGATCGTTTCAGAAACGATGTTTTTATTGTGATAGACATTAAGTCATGGACAATAATTTTTACATAGTTTTTTTTTGAAACAAAGTCTTCTCATCAGCAAAAATATTGGGTGGGTTTTTTTAATATGTAAACGACACCATAAATAAGCTAGCAATTTTTTAAGTAAGGCAGATGTATCTGGAAAAAATTAAAAATAAAAAGAAAATATTTACTTGTTAGAGTTGATAAGCAAAGTAATATGGGGTGAGAATAAAAAGTAGAATAAAATTATAAATATGAATTTGCCTTAAATATAAGGTTATAATAATATGTTTTTAATAAAAGTTAAGAATTATATATATATATATATATATATATATATATATATATATATATATATATATATATATATATATATATATACGTTTTAATTGTTCGTCTTTTGAAAACCGTAATTATCGTCAAAGCATTCATTTGGATGGTGATTGTAACTTATAAATGCACGAAATGTTGAATTTCCAAAATGAACGCCAATGGAACTTTTTTAGCAGTTAGAATACGTTAGTGAACGCCTAATTTAAAATTAATCAAATATTTTTTTTTAATGGGGAGATAATCTTATTTTACTAATTAAATGATCAAAGGGAGATAATTGGTGTTTACTCTATTTAGATTATAATATATTATATTTGGAACTTATTGAATTTAGTAGTTTTAATAATTTATTTATTTATTTATTGAAATTAATAAATATAGTATAGGTTAAACTTAAATATATATTTAAATAATATACAATAATGGTATATATATCAAATAAACTAATATTAATAATAATATTGATGATCCAAATTTTATTAATAAGGGTATCAAGTTAAATTTAAATTTCAAGATTGAATATTAATAAGTAACATTTTTAATTACTTATGGTGGTTTATATTTGTTAAATTTAAACCAACGTTTATGACTGCAGTAGGAAATAAGCTCCTCTCTTGAATTTAGGAGGGTGGTTCTATTTTTTATTACGTCATATTTTAAAATCTTTAGGGTCTCCTGTGTACAAAGTGCACAGAATCTATCTCCTGGTGTATATCCTTTATATGATCCTATTATTAGCCATTTCAAATTGAAGGAAATATTATTATCTTTGAGTTGCCAAATATGTTTAGATAGCGTGACTTGGTTCAACAGGGAGTGATTTTTAAAAGAGTGCTTATGGGTTGAAATCCTATGCTTAATAAGTCCAGATGTGGAACCGAAGTAGATTGCGTTTTGTTTAATGTATTTATTTTCAGGTAGATTAGGGGTGGCATTTATCTGAATTACAACGAGCACTTTTCTTTTCTTGTATTTTAATTAAATTAGTAATTTTACTATCACATTAAAATACACTCTGCTCTTTAGACTACTGTTCGAACCCCCTTTAATTTATATATATATATGTGTGTGTGTGTGTGTGTGTGTGTGTGTGTGTGTGTGTGTGTGTGTGTGTGTGTGTGTGTGTGTGTGTTTCGGAAATTAATTTAGAAAGTATGCGAACTAGCCTGACTGTGTAACTAATATCTAGTTTCGACTTTCGGCTATCAACATAAACATATACAAACTTTTTTCTCCGTTGATAAAGAGATAAATCTCGAAAATTTAGGAAATTCACAATACCTATTATCTTCTGCAACATATTATGTTGGTAAATATGTTATCGGTGAAAAATGTTGAAAAATGTTGAAATTCGTTTTTTTGTTTTTTACTACATTTACTCGTGTTCACGATGTTCGCCTATATCACTGCATTGTAATAACCTTCAGACGCAACCACTTCCATATATATATATATATATATATATATATATATATATATATATATATATATATTAGATGTACCTACTCGATGATCCAGGAAAATAATTTTAGTTTTAAATATTTATTTATCTGCATATATACATTTTACGCTAACTACAGTTAATTTTTAGAATTGTGATATCTTTTTGTTGGTGGCTCAGACGGTAACGAATAAGGCTGAAGACCTACATGATTCGGTTTCGATTCTAGCTGATGGCACCCAAGTCATTGGGTACAATATAATAATCAACAGAGGATTGGCTCTATCATAATAAATACGAAGTCTGTATAAATTAAAATATCATATATAAGTGCATTTAACGATATCGATGTTTCAAACTTGTACTGCTGATCTGAATGGCTCCGAGTGCTGACTATCTATGAAGGGAATAAAAATTTTACACATGTATAAAATATTTTTGTGGTGTGTCGATTTACTTCTCTCATTTTTGTGTATAATATATATAGTCATCTTTTTAAATATATTAACGGCTATATGACGTCATAAAAAAAATCGTACTCTCTTTCACAACGCTGTGGCTCCCCACTCTTTTTTTTTTTTAAATTTCTAATGACTTTTTCCGTTTCTGAAATGAAACAGGATCATACATTTCATCATAGTCCAGTCAAAATACGAAATGATATTTAGAAAAAGAAAAATTGCTCGTAAGTCGAAAATATTCAACTTCGAAATTTGAAACTTTCCCATTCTCGAATCTTGTCCAACTTTTAGTATGCTGTATACAGACCCAACCTGACATAAAACCGACAAAAAAATTCTTCCAATTTTTTTTTTTTTTTTTTTTTGCGTTATATGTACCGGATTATGACATCAAAAATATATTTTCAAATATTTGTAGTGGTGTTTTATTTTCTTAATTTCATTCATCTAGAGAATGTCTCAAAATTAAGATGAAACGTTGATGAACACATAACTCAGTTTGCGCCTTTTTCATTTTTCTGTTTCGTCGGAATACTATTTGCATTATATATATATATATATATATATATATATATATATATATATATATATATATATATATATATATGTTACTTTTAAAATATAATTATCCACTGAGATGTTTCGTTACAGTTAAATAT
>NC_136493.1:23674771-23814771 GCF_053919585.1 Euprymna scolopes
TGGTCCCCTTTATGTTGAGCTTGAAACCGACGGTACCAATGTTTTTCTGAACTTCTGTACAATTGAATATATATATATATATATATATATATATATATATATATATATATATATATATATATATATATTAGTGTTGGGATGATTAATCGGAATCGGAATTGGGAATCAGAAAAATCGGAAGATTTAGGGGTATCGGAATCGGAAAAATTGATGCCTATTTTCCAATACCAAAACGATTCTTTTAATTGTCTTTTTTATTTGATTTTGTTTAAACCAAAATCTTCCATTGCTGATAATAATGATAAAATAATAAATATTTATTGATTTTAAATTACCAGTAAAACTAAAATCGATAGATCATCCCCCACAATGTATTTTGACGTTTAGGAAAATATCTGCATATTTAACATGTGTTGTTTAAGAAAATCGGGTACAATAACAATCTTATAGTTAGATAATTAGAGATTTATAAAGAATCGGAATCGGTAATCGTATCGGAATCGGGAATTTAGTACAGAATCGGGAATAATATTGGAATCGTCCCTAATATATATATATATATATATATATATATATATATATATATATATATATATATATATATTACTAAAGGTGACTAATTGGGTTAGCTCTTAGGATCAAAGTCAATTATTTTAATCACGGACATGTGAGTTTATAAAGCCATTTTAATATGAAAAAAGCTATTTAAAAATTTTAAATTACTCTAAAGAATATCACTTTGCAATTGAATTTTCCAAGTACTCTAACCACTGTGCCATAGTTCCTTGCAAAGTGATATTCTTTTTTTTTTTTTAAATTACAGCTCATTAGAAGAATTAAAACGGGAGTTTGCCGAAGCATAACTAAATTCCAAGACTGAGGAATATTTAATCGTGTATTTTGTGTGGTTAAAACATCCGTTTATCAACACAGCTTTAGTATAATAATACCTAGTTATATTCAGACTGGAAGCATTCAGCATTACTGATTCAGTTTGACAGCAAGCCTTGATTTATTAGAAAACGTACCGAAGTGGACAGCCTTAACCTTAGCCCTAACTCTAACCCTAACTCTAACCCTAACCCTAACTCTAACCTGCATTGTTGGCAGTTTTGCACACTAACATGCAAGTTTTAATTTGGTGAAATTGGTTCAAATTGACATCTCTTACGCTTTCAGGGTCGAACTTTTAAAGTCGGAATTAAAATAATCAAACACAAATAAAACCAATTACCTTCAGCCATCTTCTTTTTATTATTCTAAATTTGGACATACCATTCAAAGGTGGGTGCTTTAATGCTTTAATTATATGCAAATTGCTTCTCGCGACCTTTTTTTCTATTGGATAGGAAAAATAAAATGTACATACGTCACATGAAACGTCATGAATTCTGGAAATTATCCTATTATAGAAAATGTGTTAAGACATGTGATAAATGCACAAAATCTCCCATTATGCTTCTTTTTTTTTTTGTTCAAAACATTGATGTTGGGTTATCGCCCTTAGTTATCATTCATTACCACCAGGAGTAGTTTGGTTGTTTTGTTTTATGGCATATCAACCCTTTTCGCAGTATTTAATGCCGAATCCAATAATTTTTGGAAAAAAAAAAGTTATTATGCTTCAAGTTCTTTATATATTAAAATATTTATTCATGATGTTTGGGTTGTTTTGTTTTACGGCATATCAACCCTTTTCTAATTATTTTATGCTGCATCAAATAATTTTATGCTCCAAGTTGTTTATATCGCTTCAAATATTTATTCCTGGTGTTGTTTTAGCTTGCTTTTTTTTCAGTAGGATATTGTTGTTTTTGTTTGGACTTTTCAGAACATGATTGAGTTTTGCAAAGGGAAATAAAATAAAACAATAATATTAATGTTTGGTGCATTTTAGATCAGGAAGCCGGTATCTTCAGATAGCCTGATCTGGTAGTACCAGCACCAGAGGTAGAGTTCTATGAAATGCTATTGTCCATATTGGAAACGGTTGCAATATTTGTGGCATATTGTGATATTAAAAAAAAATAGTTCATTGCGTAGGACCTTAAAAGATACTAGATTCAGTCAGAAACTGAGAAGAAAATATCAAAATAGAATTGTAAATTTGGAATTCAAAAACCGAAACTTACTTCCATTCAGATTTTTGCAGTACAGGAGACTTTGATGGTTTGGTCATATTGAAAGAATGGATGAGATTCATTTCATATGAGCTAATTTTCCAATCGTTTCCCCAATATCTTTTTAGTTAGAATTTCTGGTTATCCTGACGCTCCGCACTTCTTTATTTACATTGGAAGTGACGTCACACAAATCTTATAATACGGATGGCTACAATTGTAAAAATAGTTTGTTTTATTTTTCTTTCATTTTGAGCTCCTTTTTTCTCCCGTTGGTTTTTGTTTTCTACAATTAATAAACCAGTTTACAAGTAAAAAATAATTTGTTTTAGCGAATTTAATTTTCTTTTCTCTCCCATTTGTTATATTGGTATTTGAGCGGAGAATCTAATATTTCTTTTCATTTTGAGAATTTGTTTTAGTTTTTATTACTAACACAGCGGAGAATTTAACTTTTTTTTTCTCCCATTTCTTATTTTGAGCGTAGAATTTATTTTATTTTCATTTTGAGCTCTTTTTCCAATCCGGCGTTACCTTTTATAGGTACTCCTGCAGTCCTGCACTTTACGACCCGAGCTATTTTTTAACGCTATTATTTAGAAACCTATTATTTAACATGGGGAAGGGAGGGTGTATTGTAACTATTCTGTACTTTCACCTAACAATTCAATTAAAAAAAAGGTAAATATGAAGAATTACTCCACCCTCAAATTCCTTTAAAATTACAACTCTTAACGGTTTTTGGGGTCGCTGAAAATGAAAATAACGTTTAAAATTACGGCAAACGAGTAGTTTCCAAGATTGAATTTACTTGTAAACTGGTTTATTAATTGTAGAAAACAAAAACAAACGGGATGAAAAAGGAGCTCAAAATGAAAGAAAAATAAAACAAATTATTTTTACAATTGTAGCCATCCGTATTATAAGATTTGTGTGACGTCACTTCCAATGTAAATAAAGAAGTGCGGAGCGTCAGGATAACCGAATTTCTTCTAGGAAGACATCGGGCACTTACAAGAGTGACTACGTGAAGGTCGCCAACACCACTAAGTTAAAGTGTCTCCGTAGAACGAACTGGATTTGAATTTGATTTTGAGGTAGTCGATCTGTGTCATTAACCACTCAGCCACTATGACCTTCCTATTGTTGTTGTTGTTGTTGTTGTTGTTGTTGTTGGTGGTGGTGGTGGTGGTGGTGGTGTTGAACATAACTCATTCATTTTGAACGAATCGGATAATTATTGTTGGCATTCGTTTCCCTAATATCTTTCTGGTTAGAATTCTTTCTAGAAATACATCAAGTAAATGCATACAAGATCGACCACCGTGAAGGTTGCAAACATCCCTAAGTGGAACTCTTTCTGTGGAACTCACTGGATTCACATCCAGGTTGTCAGTCTGTGTCATTATCAACCCTGTGGAACTCTGTTCCGTCTGCCGGCTTCCCACCTGACTACAACTTGGATGTCTTCAAGTCCAACGTTAACAAATTCCTAATGAACCGCCCCCTTAAGTAAACACTTCATCAAATCTCTACACTAACGTACTGTACTTGCAATAACCCTTATCCCTGAGTGGCTTCCGGGCCTTGATAAGTGGTGACCACCGTGTAAAAAAAAAAAAAAAAAAAAAAAAAAACCCTAGTCATCGTCACCTCTAATGATGATGATGATCATGATCATCGTCATCATGATGATGGTGGTAGCCAATGAAAGAATTACAGCTGGAGAAAACTGTGGACAGTAAATAAACGAACAAAACTCCTCATCAAAACCATGGTAACCAAACGAGTCTGAGAGGCGACTGTCAAGTATCATTTGTTGCCTGCTTTTATTGATGAGAGGCACACTTGCTGAGAATGTAGCAGACAGTCCTGCATCTGAAGACTCCAAGGTTTCCTTTGCTGCCAACAGGAAAACCTGCATATGATCTTTAATAAATACAACAGTTAACATGGGACTTCTTCAGCACTGGCAATATATCAACACATCTTTTAAAATAAAGTCATTGTAGTATAGGAATTAATAGTTAACCAGGTCCTTTTTTTTACTTTAGGGTGGCAAATTGGTGGATCAGATATGGATTACTTTTATTTTATTTTATTGGATTCTTTTTTTCTTTTTCAAATATTGATATCAGCCAATATTTTTTTCTCATTGTAAGAAACAACGCAGCAACAAAAAGTAAGATAAATAAAGCTATGAGTGAAAAATATGGTAAATGTTTACTTTAGGGTCCTAAATGGAGGCATGTAGAGTGGTGAATTAGATTTGCATATGAATTTAATGTAAAATGACCCTACATTTTGGCCTTTTTAGAACAGTTAGTCCAGTTTTTTTGTTTTTATCACCACTCCTAAGTCTGAGTCCATGGCTAGAACAACTGCCTGCTTCCCACCTGACTACAACGTGGATGTCTTTAAGTCCAACGTTAACAAATTCCTAATGAACCGCCCTCTTAAGTAAACACTTCATTAAATCTCCACACTAATGTACTGTACTTGTAATAACCCTTATCCCTGAGTGGCTTCCGGGCCTTGATAAGTGGTGACCACCGTGTAAAAAAACAAAACAAAAAAAACACCATATTCTTTTCACTGCGTTGACTCTCGAGTGTGTTTCTGTTGATATTTTATATGTTTTTGGTGCGAGTGCAGAGAGTGATCCGCGCTTTTTTTTAAAATCGTATTTCCAAGTTTAATTAAAGTTTTATGATATGTTTTTATATTCGATTGTAAGGTTGAAGTATAGAATAAGTACAAAACACCCTTCTTTCCCCATGTTAAGAATGGCTTTTTAAATAATAACGTTATTATTTATGTCCTGATCACTCTCTGCACTAGTACCATGTTTTTATATAGAACGATGTGGTTCTCGGTTGATTAACAATGTCTTTGATCGCCTAACACGCCCCCCGCCCTCCGTGGCACGGGGGACAAGATCAAAGTGTAGTATCTGTTCCGGCAGATGCTGCACTTAAGATAATTTGTACCAGTCAATGGAGGGGAAACCCTCTATACTGGGACAATTATTATTTTTGGTAACCAGAGTGACCCCTTTTAGGGGAGCTGGTTTTTACCTCACATAAAAAACGGCCTTGTGCCTAATTTGCTCAGTGGGGGAGCAAATAAATACCATCTGTTCCGGCAGATACTGCACTTGAGATGGTTTGTACCAGTCAATGGAGGGGAAACCCTCTATACTGGGACAATTATTATTTTTGGTAACCAGAGTGACCCCTTTTAGGGGAGCTGGTTTTTACCTCACATTAAAAACGGCCTTGTGCCTAATTTGCTCAGTGGGGGAGCAAATAAATACCATCTGTTCCGGCAGATGCTGCACTTAAGATAATTTGTACCAGTCAATGGAGGGGAAACCCTCTATACTGGGACAATTATTATTTTTGGTAACAAGAGTGCCCCCTTTTTGCCTACTTTTAGGGGAGCTGGTTTTTACCTCACATTAAAAACGGCCTTGTGCCTAATTTGCTCAGTGGGGGAGCAAATAAACACCATCTGTTCCGGCAGATGCTGCACTTAAGATAATTTGTATCAGTCAATGGAGGGGAAACCCTCTATACTGGGACAATTATTATTTTTGGTAACCAGAGTGCCCCCTTTTTGCCTACTTTTAGGGGAGCTGGTTTTTACCTCACATTAAAAACGGCCTTGTGCCTAATTTGCTCAGTGGGGGAGCAAATAAATACCATCTGTTCCGGCAGATGCTGCAGGCTATGACTAGCTATGACTAGCTATGACTAGCAAAGACCAGATGTGGGGGCAACCCCACATGCCTGACCATTAACCAGCTCCCATTTCCCACCTCTCGGGAGCTGGTCCCCTTTTTCCCTTCCCCCTCCCTTCACTCCTCACATTAAAAATCGGCTTTGTGCCTAATTTGCTCGGTGGGGGAGCAAATAAATACCATCTGTTCCGGCAGATGCTGCAAGCTATGACTAGCTATGACTAGCTATGACTAGCAAAGACCAGATGTGGGGGCAACCCCACATGCCTGACCATTAACCAGCTCCCATTTCCCACCTCTCGGGAGCTGGTCCCCCTTTTTCCCTTCCCCCTCCCTTCACTCCTCACATTAAAAATCGGCCTTGTGCCTAATTTGCTCGGTGGGGGAGCAAATAAACACCATCTGTTCCGGCAGATACTGCACTTAAGATAATTTGTACCAGTCAATGGAGGGGAAACCCTCTATACTGGGACAATTATTATTTTTGGTAACCAGAGTGACCCCTTTTAGGGGAGCTGGTTTTTACCTCACATTAAAAACGGCCTTGTGCCTAATTTGCTCAGTGGGGGAGCAAATAAATACCATCTGTTCCGGCAGATACTGCAAGCTATGACTAGCTATGACTAGGAAAGACCAGATGTGGGGGCAACCCCACATGTCTGACCTTTAACCAGCTCCCATTTCCCACCTCTCGGGAGCTGGTCCCCCTTTCCCCTTCCCCCTCCCTTCACTCCTCACATTAAAAATCGGCCTTGTGCCTAATTTGCTCGGTGGGGGAGCAAATAAATACCATCTGTTCCGGCAGATACTACACTTAAGATAATTTGTACCAGTCAATGGAGGGGAAACCCTCTATACTGGGACAATTATTATTTTTGGTAACCAGAGTGCCCCCTTTTTGCCTACTTTTAGGGGAGCTGGTTTTTACCTCACATTAAAAACGGCCTTGTGCCTAATTTGCTCAGTGGGGGAGCAAATAAATACCATCTGTTCCGGCAGATACTGCAAGCTATGACTAGCTATGACTAGCAAAGACCAGATGTGGGGGCAACCCCACATGCCTGACCATTAACCAGCTCCCATTTCCCACCTCTCGGGAGCTGGTCCCCTTTTTCCCTTCCCCCTCCCTTCACTCCTCACATTAAAAATCGGCCTTGTGCCTAATTTGCTCGGTGGGGGAGCAAATAAATACCATCTGTTCCGACAGATGCTGCAAGCAAAGACTAGCTATGACTAGCAAAGACCATATGTGGGGGTAACCCCACATATCTGAACTTGGTCAATGTAGGGATCACCCTACAGACCACAGTTACTATCCAGCTCCCATTTCCCACCTCTCGGGAGCTGGATCCCCCTTTCCCTCCCCCCTCCCTCTCTCTCCACATTAAAAAACGGCCTTGTGCCTAATTTGCTCAGTGGGGAAGCAAATAAATCCAAACACGCCCCCGCCCTCTGTGGCACAGGGGACAAGATGAAAGTGTAGTATCTGTTCCGACAGATGCTGCAAGCTATGACTAGCAAAGACCATATGTGGGGGTAACCCCACATATCTGACCTTGGTCACTGAAGGGGCAACCCTTCATACCAACAGTTTCTAATCCAGCTCCCACTTCCCACCTCTCGGGAGCTGGATCCCCCCCCTTTCCCTCCCCCTATCTCCACATTAAAAAACGGCCTCCTGCCTAATTTGCTCAGTGGGGAAGCAAATAAATATAAACAATGTCCTTGATCGCCTTTGGGTCCAGATCAAAGTGTAGTATCTGTTCTTCAGATGCTGCAAGCTATGACTAGCAAAGACCAGATGTGGGGGCAACCCCACATGCCTGACCTTTAACCAGCTCCCATTTCCCACCTCTCGGGAGCTGGTCCCCTTTTCCCTTCCCCCTCCCTTCACTCCTCACATTAAAAATCGGCCTTGTGCCTAATTTGCTCGGTGGGGGAGCAAATAAATACCATCTGTTCTTCAGATGCTACACTTCAATTTCTTGTTCTCTGTTAGTGGAGGAGAAATCCTTCATGACTGAGACAATTTTTATTTTTGTTCCTTTTCTCCACATTAAAACACGACCCTGGTGTCTAACTCTGTCGCGTGGGGAGGCATTGTAAATAGGAACAATGTCTAACTGCGTCAGATATACACTCGAGAGTCAAAACAATGATAAAAATATTTTGTTGTCATAGCCCTAGTCATTAGGCAGCAATGAAGCAAAGTTTAAAATATGTTTAATCACAAATAAACTTATTCAACTAGGTAGAAGAGTCTTGCCTTTGGTAACACTTATTTGTTGCATATGTTTTTCGCCTTTTTTTTTTTGTTCTAGTAACAGCAATAAATGCCCTAATCTCATTCTTCTTCGAGGTCCAAGTTTAAATGTAGATACAGTTTCTTTTTTAATTCAGAAAATTTTTATCCTTGATTTTGATAAACAGGTTTCTATCTACATTTTTCACTTGTGCCCAAAGCAAAGAAATACCATAAACATTAATTATTTCAGAAGACGATGACAGACAACGATAGTGTCCAGACGATGCCAAGGAAATTGAAAAACCTTGTCCAGAGCGTTTTAAATCTTTTAATATCAAGTGTTAACTCCCTGAAATGTTTAGCAAATATGTGCAAAAAGGTTTACAAAGACATGAAGCAAAATTTCTTGAATTTTATTTTTTTCTTACGACTCTTTTAATTTTAAACATTTTCTACAGAGTGGAACGATAAAATTGTCACACTAGAAAAGACGACTATATTCCATTTCCGTTTGATGAAAGCCGGTTTTCTTTTTGTTGCAGACCGTCTACTAGTGGGCCAGTTGTGTACAAATCCAAAGAGCGATAGGAGTCTTCTATCATCTTTAAAAGTGACACAATGTTCAACGAGCGAGATCGGAGATGCACTGCTGTACAACTCATACTCTCTACCGATTCAAGTTATTACAATAGGACCATTTCCAGCACCCTCAAAATGCAAATCCAGATGGTTCAACGCTTGATGACATAGCTCAATGATGTTTCCAGCCATGATTATGGACGTTGGTGTGATTTTAAGTAAGGGCCACATCATGCCACCTCACATCTTCGAAGTTAGCTTCAAAGTCAATACCAAGGTGTACCTGGATGCGCTGAAGAGTGTGGTGATCCCCTGGTACAGTTAGGTGGCCGCTAGCAGACTCTGGGTGTGACAGCAGGACTTGGGCCAGCCCACAAGTCCAAAGAGACTCAGGCTTGGCTTCAGAAGAAGTGCTACAATTTTACACCCTTCTCTCACGGGCACCCCTCCTCCCTTGATCTGAACCCGCTGGACTTCTTTGTTTGGCCATACGTTGAGAACATCAGCAACATGACCTCCCACAACATCAAAGCCAGCCTGATTGCCGCCATCCACTGAGTATTTGTTGAGCTCCTGCCAGCGTTTGTGGAAAAGGCATGCTCCCAGTTCCGGACCCGTACCGAAGCGGTGATTGAGGTTGAAGGCAGCTATGTTGAATAGATGTCAGCTCGACTATGTAATCAAGTTCCTTGAGTTGATTTTTTCAATAAAAGTTTTAAAATAAAGCTGTAGTGTAGGGCGACAAATTTATCGTTCCACCCTGTAGAATCTGTTTGTTGTCAGCCCATACACTTTTTAAAAACTGCTGAACTGATCTAGCTGAAATTTTGTATGGATCTTTTTTACGACAACATGCAATGAATTAAGTATTATGGTGTCTGTTCGATACACAACTAAGGATTATTAATGATTCATAGAGATTAGTTACCACAATACCATGTTTACTCTAGAGGTTTTCTCAGGAACTACTTGTTCGATCTTGCTGAAATTTTGTAAGGACTTTTGTTATGATGAGGTGCGGCAAACTAAGTGTTATGGTATTCGTTTGATGCACAATTAGGGATTTAAAGGGATTAATAGGAATTAGCATTTAATGCAAAAATGAGCGCAAACTTAATCATATTCAACCATCAGTTTTGCATAAAGCACTCATTCTAAGTCAACGGGCCATAACTTTTGCATGTGTTTTAAATCTTTAAAAGTGACACAATGTTCAACGAGCGAGATCGGAGATGCACTGCTGTACAACTCATACTCTCTACCGATCCAATAACTAAGTAGCAAAAGTATTTCTAGTTGTAAGGAAATTCTAATAAATATAAAATATCCGATATATGTGCTCGACTGATTTAAAACTATAACAACAAAAAGTCACTGAACTTAACCCTGATTTTGGTCAAACAATTTCACAACTTGCGTAGGTTATTCAATGCTATACTTATCCATAATTAATTTCCAAAATATTATCTATAAAATATCTGAAATAGAGAAATTAATGATTAAATGACAAAGATTTTCTGACCCTTCGGCGACTTTTTGGACACCCTATACATATTGCGAGCCAAATTGTATTTATTACCATAAGGGAGGGGGTATTATAAGCACCATTAATGCTAGCGTCAGCATTTATTCACCATTTTAGAACGTCTATTCAGTTGAGTTCCTACATTAGGGAAAGTAGCTATAGTCAACCTCCTCATGCAAAGGTAGCCAAATCGGATGGCAAATGTATTCCTGGACGTTCTTTACAAAATTTCCCAAATGTATTTTGAAAGAGCTGTGTTATTTCTGTACATGCGTTCTGTTTAAAGATGCGTTGTGATTGTATTAACGTTTTATCAATGGGCCCTCTACGGACCTCAAATATACTTTCTCTCAATGACCATCTATTGTAACGGTAGTTTTCTAAGCTAGACGTTCTTGTTCTCGTGGGGTACTATCGTTTATTCTTTCCAATCGCTGGCCGCGACGAGGGCCAGTATATTTATTGTGATTACTGATTTTATTGTCGAAACTGTACAGCTTAGCTAAATATTACTTTATGAAGTATTTTGTTCAAAATTTTTTACCTGGGGACAAGGGTTTATTTAGGATGGAGATAATGTAATGTTCTCCTTTTGTTTCGACTATGAACTAAAACATTTTTTATGTGTTAATAAGGAGATATAGTTTGCCAAAAGCATTGTGTGATATATATATATATATATATATATATATATATATATATATATATAGAGAGAGAGAGAGAGAGAGAGAGAGAGAGAGAGAGAAAGAGAGAGAGGGAGAGGGTCATATTAAAAGGTTATCAAAATGCAAGGAAATATAATATGTCGGTATTGAAAAGGAACACAAAAACAAGTGATTTTCTATCTACAAGGGCAGCAAATAAATTGATATTATTAAGGTCACTCGTTTTAATAGTACCACTCCTGTTTTTGCAGCTCTTTAAATTTTTGAGTAAAAAAGATAGGAGGCTTTAATTTTCGGATGACCCTCATATGACAAAGTGCACTCTGGGTGCAAATGTAAGGCCATCATTCATCGCTCGCAAAAGTGCATTTAGAATGCTGGTGACTACGTAGAAAAAATAAATTCTGGAGCACCAAAGGTCGCTCGTTTTAATGGTATCACTCCCATCTTCGCAGCTCTTCAACTTTTGGAGTTGAAAAAATAGGAGGCTTTATTTTTGAAACTGCCCTTGGGAGACAGATGGTGGCATACTGAATGTAAGCAATGGACAGTTGCAATCTGGAGGTATCTGGCATGTGCCCAGATACTGAACTAATACGTACAAGGCGTGTTTGAATTAATTTCCACTTTATTTATTCCGTTATATTCATTTATTTACGACTGAATGGATTAGTACAACCAGGTCTTAAAGGATTAATAAAACTATAGTAATGATTATTGGTTGTAGTGCTGAAACGTTTCCACAGTCAATCTTTCGTCAGCCAGAAAGCAAAACTTGGTTTTGTATGAAAATATAAAACTTTTATTTGCTGATTATCGTTGCTGCGACATAAATGCGAGCGCCTAGCCAGAGACGGAGAAAAAGAGCAGAATGGGGAGGTGGGTGTATTAGAGTCACACTTGTGCGGTGTTGATTCCTCAACTGACTGTGGCTTCTGTCTCTTTTTCTGCTTTTTTTCTCTGGGTTATATATGTGACCTGCTTTGTTTGCAGGACTCACTTCCAAAAGGTGCGCGCGTTAAGTAGTTGACCTTTCACCCTGCCGTTTCCCCCCCCCCTGACAATTTGACCTCATCGTTCAGTGCGTTTGCCACCGGCTGCCATGCGTGTGTTTGCGTGTGTGCTTCTCAACCGCTATAGTGCTGGATGGTCTCAAGCAAAAGGAATTTTCCCTTGGTCAGTTTGTAGAAAGAAAATTAGGAGCAACTAATTTTTTGTGTCACTTGTAAGCATTAGCTCGTGTGGATTCCGATTTCATAAGCCATGTGAAACGAACTGCTAAAACTACGATTTGTAAAAGCATATTTTGTTAGTGGAAGAAGATTTGGTGGTTATTGATGTGGGGGAAGTTATCCGAAGTAGAAGATAAAGTTAGTTAGGTCGTGTGCAAAGGACATCTTCCGAAAATGAAAGGAGCTAGGACATGAACGGAAAAACGGCTTAGAAGAAGAAGAAGAAGAAGAAGAAGAAGAAGAAGAAGAAGAAGAAGAAGAAGAGGAAGAAGAAGAAGAAGAAGAAGAAGAAGAAGAAGAAGAAGATTAGTTGTTTTAATTTACTTAATGTCGAATCCAGTAATTTTGGAAAAAAAATAGTTTTAATGCTTCAAGTTCTTTATATCTTCAAATATTTATTCATGGTGTTTGGTTTGGTTGTTTTGTTTTCTGGCATATCAAACCTTTTCAGGTTCAATCATTTCGGAAAAATCTCTTAAAGCTTCAAATTTATTATATTTTCAAATATTTATTCATGGTGTTTAGTTTGGTTGTTTTGTAGAGAAAAAAGATATTGTTTTTGTTTTTGTTTTTGTTTTTTGCTTTGGCTTTGGCTTTGTGGAACATGATTGAGTTTTCCAAAGGGAAAGTATAAAAACAATAACATCAATGCCGATATCTTCAGACAGCCTCATCTGGTAGTACCTGAAAGATGAAGAAAAAGAAGAAGAAGAAGAAGAAGAAGAAGAAGAAGAAGAAAAAGATCAACAACAGCAACAACAACAACAACAACAACGACTTTAAATAAAATAGCTTCTACTTGTTTTTTTGTTTGTTTGTTCTTTTTTCAAATTATATTTGCATATCTAGCAATGCTAACTTTATACATTAATCGTTTTGTTGAAAATGTTGTTGAAAATAAACCAGTCAGGTTAAAAGTTCAAATACAATAATATGAATTTCAGACGATTTCTACAGACCTTCACTCGCTCTAGAAACAGAAATGGCTGTACATCAACCTGAGACATTTATTAAAACTACTGAACTGACAGTAGATGTTTATTTAAATGAAATATTGCTGACTAAACACACACACAGAGACACACACACACACACTCACACACACACACACACGCACACACACACATATCTGTGGAAATATATTTTATTTCTTTATAATATATACCAATCCTTATTTAAGAAGCTCAATGTAATTACAGAGCAATATAGTGAATGAATGACAAAAGTTGATCATCTTATAATTTATTCCTTTAGTTCAGTTGACATTTACAATTGTAATGTCAACTGAATTAAAGAAATAAATTATAAGATGGTCAACATCATGAACATTGGAATATAGACTTTTATCATTCATATGTGTGTGTGTGTGTGTGTGTGTGTGTGTGTGTGTGTGTGTGTGTGTGTGTGTGTGGTGGCAACTTTTGTCTCTTGAGACAATAGCATTCTGCACCTAATTTGTTTCACTACAGCGTCTGCTGTGGCTAAATAGTCCAGTTTTAGATTTGTAGCTACGTTGGCAGTTGTTGCAGGTGTAGTCAACGGTAGGGATGGTGGTGGTGGCAGAGGTGAACTGTATCCTCTCTCGCCTGTGGGTTCTCTTTTCTTCAAATAGTCTTTTTCTCTTCTTTTCTGCTAATTTGATGTCTTTGGTCTTTGCTCGCCAGGCTGTGCGACCGGATGTCTCTGACTCGAGATCTTGTGGTTGAATGCCACAATTCTTCAGGTCTCTGTTGCAGGTGTCCTTGTAGTGCAGAGTTAGTCATCTGATTGGCAGTGTTCCAGAGATGAGCTCGCCATAAAGAATGTCCTTTGGGATGTGACCAGCTTCCATCCTGCACACATTATATATATATATATATATATATATATATATATATATATATATATATATATATATATATATATATATATATATGTATATATATATATATATATGTATATATATATATATATATGTATATATATATATATATATATATATATATATATATATATATATATATATAAAGCTGAATGTCTGTGTGGGGGGGGGGTTACGAATAGGCTCCTATATGGTTGACTATTTTAAAAAACTGATTACATATAATGATAGAAGATGTATCATCGAGACACAGGAATGGGTATGTTTGATCTGGCATAACGATGATTCATTAAAATTGCGGGGTCTGCGTCTGCGCCTGGTCCACAAAGTATGGAAATAAAACATTTAAAAATTAAAAAAAAAACGTTTACAAGTGTTTTTGATATAGATGTACATAATACTTTGATAAGTATGTTTTAACTTAAATAGGGATGGTATAATAAAATTGTGGGGTCTGCGTTTGTGCTTGGCCTCCATGGAATGGAAATAGGCACAAACTTTAATAAAGACTTTTCATATCTATCTGCGTAAGTATACTTTGATAATTATGTTTCAGTTTGAAGAAATATGGTATGATAAAATTATGGGGTGTTCGTTCGCACCTGACCTCCATAGAATGGAAATATGTTACAAAGTTTAACACGGTTTGTTAATATAGATCCACAGAATATTGTGATAAGTGTTTCAGTGTGAACAGGTATGGTATAATAAATTATGGGGTTTATCTATTTTATTTTTACTTTCATCATATTTTGATAGAGTAATGGGGCCTACCTAGCTTTCATAGAATAGTTTTTAAATTTTTTTACTAAAATATAGTTTAAGAAAAATAAGTTGTCTATGAGTAATGTTGAAACCAATTTAGGTGACTGAAATAGAACTTGACCAATATTTAAATAATTTCTGATAAAAAATGGAAGTGTTAAATTATTTTATGTGTTCTTTGAGTAACTGATTTTTTCTTTAAATATCAAAGTTACTTAAAGGCGCTTAGTTTAACTTTTACATTTTTTATCATAAACTATATAGATTCACATAAGAATATTGTGATAAGTGTGTTTCAGTGTTGTATAATGCAATTATGAGGTCTACCTATCTTTCATAGTTGTTTGTGAGTAATGTTTAAACCAATTTAGGTGACTGAAATAGAATTTGACCAATATTTAAATAATTTATAATAATCATATTATTTTCTGTCTGTGTGTTATTATCCCTTTTAAGTAACTGATTTTTTCTTTAAATCTCAAAGTTGCTTAAAGTCTTTAAGTTTAACTCTTCAGTTTTTTATCATAAATTATTTAAACATTGGTCAAATCTTATTTTACTCAGCTAAATTGGTTTTGACAATATTTTCAAACAAATTATTTTACTTAAAATATATTTTAGTAAAAAGAAAAAATAAAGACCATTTATATTTTAGATGGCGATTCAGTTAACATTATAAAATAAATAAAGCAATTCACTAGTGAGGTAGATAGAGGTCGATTTTATGGGGTATGAATAAAGATTGTGATAGGCAAGGATTACCTAAATCGAACAGGATTTGTTCTTTGATGAGGAAAGAGTGGATACTGAATTTTTAATTATTCATTCTAAAATAAAATTAAAATTCTTTTTTTGCATAATAGATCCTACACTTCTAATTATTTATTCACAAGCGCATTTTATTTACAAATATTTTTTAATGATTTCTTGAAAATTTCAAACACAAAAAAATTGAATTTCTTTACTTTTCGAAGATATTTTTATAGTTTGATTGATCGAATTAAAATTTATTTTTGAAGTAAAAATAATTTAGAAATACAAAAAAAATAGATTTCTGGTTATAGAACTTTCATCATGTCTCGCTTGATTCGAAATCATTTTTAATAGATGTGCGTGTATTTTTGTTTTTGTTAATACAAATATCTTTTATAGAATCACTCCCATTAGAATTATGTTTCTGTGATAAACACCCCATTTAACGTTAAAACAGCCATCAAGAAAAGTTCGTCAACAGAATTTCGAGTAGTTATTAATGCAGATAAAAAGGCATTCAATGAACATGTTAGGCGATTTAATTTACCAACATGTAACGAATTTGTATCTTTTATGGCTGATGAAAGTTTTCATGATAAAAACATAATTCTTCATTCAAGAGATAATATGCTGAAACGTATATGTGAAACTCACAGATCTTATGACAGCCTTCAATATCTCCTATTATTTGTATATGGAGAAGATGGATACCATTTAGGGAATCCACAGTTTAGAAATGCTTCATTTATGGATTTTATGCATACCATTTTATGACCAGAGAAAATTCCTTCAATCATCTTCCCAGAAGTCACAATCTCTTCCATTAATTTTCATTTGATATGTTTGCAAATGTTGAAGCAGGAAGACTTTTATATATTAAAACTCATCAAAACAAGCTAAGATTCCTACATTCATCTCAAAGATCATATAAATAACGATGAGCAAGAAAGAGATACAGGTCAGATCTGCATTTTACCTTTTAACTTCACAGGCAGTCCATGATATATGCATGGAAAGGCCTAAGATGCAATGACATGTCAGAAATTATTTAAAACCAGACCTTTTTATCACATTCATTTCAAATCTAAAGTGGAAGGAAATTCAAATGAACTTCTCCCTGGACAAACATACACCAATCGACAAAATCTATTGGCTAGAGTGTTTCGCTTGAAGATAATCAAAGTGATGAATCTAATAAACAAATCAAAAATCGTTGGCCCACTACAATGCAACATGTACACAATTGATTAATATTTTTTTGATTTAAGCAAAAAAAGCCCGGCGTTGCCCGGGTGTTTGGAGGTGTATGTTGAGCAAAAAAAAAAAAGCGGTCAATTTTTTTACTTTGACCTCTATTATGACCACTTAACATTTATTGGTTTGGACTCAAGTCAAGTTAAGTTAGATATATGTAAAAGGAACCTATATCTAAAATTTCAAGTATTTAAACCCAAAATTGTTGGAGGAGTTTTGTAGAGTTCTGTCAAATCGTTGAACTTTGACCCCTTAACAGCCAAATTTCTGGCTGAAAACGGATTACAAATATTTCCCCAAATCTCAGTACCCTGTATGTCAAATTTCGAGTCTGTAGACCGAAAATTGACAGAGTTATTTGGCATCGAAATGTACACACACACACAGACAGACAGACACACACACATAGACATTTTAACTTTTATAGATATACTAGCATAGGTACCCGGCGTTGGCGGGTGTGAGGTGTATGCTGAGCAAAAAAAAAAAGGTCAATTTTTTTCACTTTGACCCCTATTATGACCCCTTAACATTTATTGTTTTAGGCTTTAATTGAGTTATTAGGTTAGATCCATGTCCAAGGAATCGATATCTAAAATTTCAAGTGTTTAGACCCAAAATTATCGGAGGAGTTTGGTAGAGTTCTCAAAGGACAAATCTTTAAACTTTGACTCTTTAACAGCCAAATTTCTGACCGAAACCCGATTACATAAATTTTCTCAAATCTCAGTACTTGTATATCAAATTTCGAGTCTGTAGACAAAAAATATACAGAGTTATTGTGTAGGGAAATGTACACAGACAGACAGACACACAGACACGTTCACTTTTATAGATATACTAGCATTTCAGCCCGGCGTTGTCCGGGTGTTTGAATGTGTATGTTGAGCAAAAAAAAAAAAAGTGGTAGTAGGAAGGCAGACTCGAACCCGTACTGCAAAGGAGGAAAAGAACGGGGTAACACCTAACGTTTATGCTGTTACGACCACCGCCAAACCGGAAGCGACATTTTTTTAAATTAAGGTAGACAATCAAAAGGAGAGGATAACTTTCAAAAATATCGGCGAAAAAAAGTGGCCGCCCCCCCCCCGTAGAAAAATGCCTAGTTGAAGGGGAAGATATTAATGTTTTTAGCCAATTTGTCGATATTTGTCGTATGAAAGGTCGAACTTTAAAACGATACTGATCTTGGAAAAATCCGTCGCCTCTATTGAAAGTTTAATGCAGATATGCAAACATACATACATACATACATTTATATATTGGTAACTAAAAATTTTCGATCCAAACTAATAAAAAAAGCTTGCCCTATCTCTGAATACCCTTTATGTAAAATTTCAAATATTTAGACCAGAAATTGTCTAAGTAATTTGGAAGAGACCGCAGAGCTCGATTTTTTTAACTTTGACCCCTGTTATGACCCCTTAAAATTTATTGTTTTGGGCTCAAATGAAGTTATTAAGTTAGATCCATGTCCAAGGAACTTATATCTAAAATTTCAAGTGCGTAGACCCAAAATTGTCGGAGAAGTTTGGTAGAGTTCTCAAAGGTCAAATTGTTGAATTTTGACCCTATTTAATTGCCAAATTTCTGGCCAAAAACCGATCACATCGATTTTCCCAAATCTCGGTACCCTGTATATTAAATTTCGAGTCTGTAGACTAAAAATTGACAGAGTTATTGTGTAGGGAAATGTACACAGACACACACACAGACACACACACAGACACGCTCACTTTTATATATATATATATATAATCGTCTGTGTGCGTGTTTGTATGCGTTTCCCTACCAAACTACTCTATCAATTTTCAGTCCACAGACTTGAGATTTGACATAGGGGGTATTTAGATTTGGGAAAATCTTTTAATCGGTTTTCGGTCAGAAATTTGGCTGTCCAAGGGTTAAAGTTCAACGATTTAATCTTTGAAAACTCTACCAAACTCCTCCGCCAATTTTGAGTTTAAACACTTGAAATTTTTTATGTAGGTTTCTTGGATATGGATCAAACTTTTTAATTTGATTTTAGCCCAAAACAATAAATGGTTGAGGTCAAAAATGGGGTCAAAATTGGGGTAAAAAAAACAAAAATGACGTCTGCGGTCTCTACCAAATTACTCGGTCAATTTTTGGTCTAAACACTTGAAATTTTGCATAAAGTGTATTCAAACACAGGGCAAGCTTTTTATTCGGTTTTTGACCGAAAATTTGGCTGCCAAGGAAGTTCAAAAGATTTGACCTTTGCGATCTCTTGCAAACTATTCAGTCATTTTTGGGTCTAAACATTTGAAATTTTACATAAAGGGTATTCAGACACGCGGCAAGCTTCTTAATCAGTATCAGTTTTTTGGCGATAGTTTGACTGTCAAGAGGTCAAAGTTGAAAGAGTAGACCTTTGCAAAATCTACCCAGCTCCTTCACCAATTTTAGATGTAGGTTCCCTGGACATGAGTCAAACTTTTTAATATTTTTTAAATGAAGTTAAAAAATTATAATGGAGAGGGAGTGATTAAGAAGTTGTTTTTTTCTCTTTTTTTTTTTTTTTCTCTTCTTAATCACTCCCTCTCCATTATAATTTTTTAACTTCATTTAAATTGCCCCCTCCCTCTTTACATCTTATAATTAAAGTTCTGTGTTTTAAGTTTTTTAACTCCAACTTTTAAAGAGTTCCTACCTAAAATAAAAATCCATTATTCATTGAACTTTTGAATAGTCAAGTCGCTGCCTGATGATATCTGTTGTTTGATTGAAACAAGTGGCTATTTGTAGCAGCAGGATGTGAGCATGTTTATATAACAATAAACAAGTATTATCAGCTCTTTTTATTGAGCACTATCTAACAACCTCGTTGAATTCATTAGTCCATTACTTTTGAATAAAAGACCCGAGTATATATATATTTATATATATATATATATATATATATATATATATATATATATATATATATATATATATATATATATATGCACATAAAGTTATGAACAGTACATAGGGCCCGAGCAAAGCCGGACTGAAGTACTAGTAATGAAATAAAAACACTCTATGCATGCAGTTTCTCCGTATCTATACGCCTCCTCATGAGATTAAAGTTTGATACAAAATGGGAGATATCCAGCTCTTCCCAAAATGGAGATTTTGGATGCGACAAAATACAATACAATACCAATTGCAACAGTATTTCTCCTCGTGACTTACTTGTCAAAGTTTGTCTTGTACAATTTATTTTATGATAATTTTGTTTCTATTATTGATTGGTTATGGACTCTCTAAGCACCTGCCAAACATTCCCCGCTCTCCACCTACCTGCTTTGCCCAGATCTTCTTATTGTTCTCCTTCTTCTTCTTCTGCGCCTCAACATTTCAATATCAGGCAGCCAGGCCGCTTGGTATATTGTTACCCAGGGACATTGTAGAACAATCAATAGACTCATTTGAAATTGATCATTCACTCACTGATAGGTCAGAGGTCGCGGCGGAGGATGGCGAGAAGAAACACTCAACAAATTAAGAATTATGTCATAGAATAGAACGAAATGAATTTGAGATGTTAGTACGATAAAATGGGAATGAATGATATATATGCTAGTGGGCAGTTTGGTATATAACTTTATCTTTATATAAAGTTAGGTATATGTGTCTGTACAGGATTCACTCCTAAACTAATTAAAGAACCATTATGAATTGCTAGGCGCAAATGTAGCTAATGTGGGTTATATTTTGTTTAGCCGAACATGAGATAATGGAAAATTCAGGTACCTCCAATTTTGGTGAAGATTTAACAATAAGTATTTTACATCAATTCCTAAATATTCCCAGATTTCGGTTTCATTAGAGTATTTTCAAAAAACAATTGAGAGGAGAGGGAATCATATCAGTATAACCTTTCATTAGAAAATTTAAATATTTCAGATTTGCATTAAATAATCACTAATATTTCAGAGTTCATAAAATAATTACAATCAAGCAAATTTTGATGAATTTCAGTTTCGTCTTAAATTCTATGCATTTTCATCAAATCAAAATCATGTAATAGATTTGGATCAAAATTGGAATGAGGATTCTAGAAATAAGGTTTACTAGCATTATATGTTGACTTTAACCTTGGTAAGGTGACATAAACGTGCTACAAAACTCTTATGTTTTGGAAATTTATTTTATTTTTATTTGTCATGCAATATATATATATATATATGTGTGTGTGTGTGTGTGTGTGTGTGTGTGTGTGTGTGTGTGTGTGTGTGTTGTATAGGGGTCCATTTTAAAAAGAGACGGGGACATGTAATACAGAGGTAACGATGAGGGTGACAAAACATTTAAAACAGTGTGAGAGAATTCTTTTACATCAGACTGGTGAATCGTTACTTATGATAGAGGAGGGGGCATTTTACTTGGAAGGGGGGGGGGGTTATACAAGTTCATATTAAAGATAATTAACACATTACCTTCAATTGTTGAATGACGACACGAAGACAACAGTTACAAAAATCGATGATGTTCTTTATTTCATTTGGTTAAATGTTCTCCCTTCGCTTCTAAAGGGACCCTCCTCTGATCATGTCAACTCTTTCCGACTCCCTTTGCTGACTGCTTGAAGCTGTCTGCCCGACTGCCTTGATCTGACTAAAACTAGCTCCTATATTGAGAAATTCCCTTTTTGCTATGACGTCAGATGTGTGGGTCCAAAACGTGACCAACTCACGTGGCTAAGCACCGTTTCCAAAACAAACTTCTGCAAACAAAGAATACTCAACTAACCTATTTCTTAACCTAACCTATTTTTTACAATATATTTTTAATTTGAATTGTTTATTCTTTTTAGTTGACCTTTTTAATTCAGTTTTCATAAAAGAATGAACAATTAATTCTTTTTACAATACAGACAATATCTATTTTATATGGAATTTAACAATAGCCGTATATACGGCGTAATCATGTTAACACACCGGTTCCCGCTGGATCACCGAAGTTAAGCAACATTGAACCTGGTCAGTACTAAATGGGTGACCATTTGGGACTTTCAGGTGATGTATGTGCTCTCCGCTTATCTCAGCATTGTTTCTAGTCATCCTAGTCTTCTCCTTGCCACTGGACTCAAACAGTGCCAATTCAGGAGAGGTGTGGTTGAGGATTGCGCAATCCTTGCCTCGCAATTACATGCGCTACTGCCCCTAAGGGGCATCCTTTGTCTTTCAAGACTGAGCGGAAGCATGGATTGATGGACAATAGCGAAATTCTAACATTCCAATTCTAAATCTATTTCTGAACCTTGCTTACAAGGTTCGAGTCTTTTTTTTTTTTGTACACGGTGGTCACCACTTATCAAGGCCCGGAAGCCACTCAGGGATAAAGGTTATTGCAAGTACAGTACGTTAGTGTGGAGATTTAATGAAGTGTTTACTTAAAGGGGCGGTTCATTAGGAATTTGTTTACGTTGGACTTGAACACATCCATGTTGTAATCAGGTGGGAAGCAGGCAGACGGAACAGAGTTCCACAGGCGTGCAGTTCTAAGAAAGAAGCTTTGTTCATGGAATGTACGTTTTGATTTAGGCACAGATAAAGAGTGGGGGAAATTTTTCACAGTGGATTCAGCTAGACGGGTGTTTTTTGTGAAAGATTGGCGGGGGGATACCAGAGATTGGAGTTCAGACGAGCTTACCCGAATCTCACTTTCCACTTATCTAATGTTCTTCTTATTTACAGGAAAAGGGAACAGTCCTTTTTCCTGTAACATATATATATATATATATATATATATATATATATATATATATATATATATATATATATATATATATATAGTGATGCTAGGTTTGCTAGTCAGCCAATTGGATTCTTTGTTATTCATACACTCATAGCCCCTTTTGAAGTAATATCCTCCGGCTGCAATGCTACCATTTTAAAAACTTCTAGAAGGCGCCATAGAAGTTCTTTTGTGTAAGCACGTCAATAACACTTTTCACATCCTCTTTCATCTCCTCAATTGTCTCATAGCGACAGCCTCTAAGGTTTTCTTTGAGCTTAGGGAATAACCAAAAGTCACAAGGACCAATGTCTGGACTATAGGGAGAGTGAGGAATTGTCTTGATGCCCATCTTGGTCAAATAATCTGTGACAAGGATGCAGTTGTGGACTGGTGCATTGTCTTGGTGTAATGCCACTGATCCGATTTGGAGTGGTGGCCTCTTCTGATGAAATCTTTTTCTGAACTCCTTTAAAATATCAACAAAGTAGTTCTTATTGACTGTCTGTTCAGTGGGAAACCAGTGCATGTAGATCCCCCCCCCCATACTGTCTAAAAAAGGGATCATCATAAATTTCTGGGTTAATTTGCTCTATCTGGCCTTCTTGGGTCTGGGAGAGCCAGCATGCTTTCTCTGGAAACTCTCTTGGGGGTGCTTTTCAGGTTAAAATGGCTAAAATCGACACTTTTTTGCTTATTAAAAAAATGATGCCTTGGATCTTTATAAAACTTTCTGAAAAGTTGTAACTAACTGATTTCTATATAATTTTGTCTATACTCCGAGATAACTCTTGGGTGTGCCCCAGGAACTCTTTTAGGGCTAATAAAAACACTCCATTTTTAGGACTATTTTACAATATTTGTTCAAAATTTTCTGTGTATGTCTATTTAGCAGTTTTGCATGGTGCTGAACTCAAATTTAAATATGTTAAGGCCTTGGGAACTTTGGGGGCTAAATGAGTGGGGGGTAGGAATGATGGACTTAGTCATTTCTTTTTTTTTTTTTTGCATGGTGCAGAACTCAAATTAAACATTTTACATTAAGTAAAAACACTAAAAACCTATCCAACTAGGTAGACGAGTAACTTATCTTGCCTTTGGTAACATTTATTTCTTATATATTTGATTTTTTTACCACTTTAACAAACACTCAATTTTATATATATATATATATATATATATATATATATATATATATATATATATATATTTATAATTATTGGTTTGTTGTTGTTTTCTAGATATCTTTTAGGTTTAGTTTATTCCTGGTCTTTTTTTTTTACAAACGAATCACTATTTATAAAGGCCCGAAGGCCACTCGAGGATAAGGGTTAATGAGTGTACAGTAGTCAATGGGAAAATGTCGTAGTAATCATTAGTAGTGGAAATTTAGTAAATTGGATTATTTCAGGGGAACGGCTCATCGAGAATTTGTTTATGTTGGAGTTGAAGACAACCATATTGTAGTCAGCTGGAAAGTAGGGAAACGGAAGAGAGTTCCACAGGTGGCCAGTTCTAAGAAAGGAGCTTTGTTCATGGAATCTTCGTTTCGTTTTAGGCACAGATAAAGAGTGGGGGGAAATTATTGATAGTGGTTTCGGTTAGACGAGTGTTTTTCGTGAAAGTTTGGCTAGAGGGGTACCATAGATTGGATGTCAGACAAGCATTTGCCATGAAAATACTGATAAAGCAGAGACAGGCTCGCAACGTCTCTTCTGTAGGAAAGAGGCTGCAGGGAAAAGAAAACGACATCCCCCACTAGTCTACGAAGTCTATTTTGAACTCTGTCATATAATTTTGTCTATACTCCGAGATAACTCTTGGGTGTGCCCCAGGAGCTCTTTTAGGGCTAATAAAAACACTCCATTTTTAGGACTATTTTACAATATTTGTTCAAAATTTTCTGTGTATGTCTATTTAGCAGTTTTGCATGGTGCTGAACTCAAATTTAAATATGTTAAGGCCTTGGGAACTTTGGGGGCTAAATGAGTGGGGGGTAGGAATGATGGACTTAGTCATTTCTTTTTTTTTTTTTTGCATGGTGCAGAACTCAAATTAAACATTTTACATTAAGTAAAAACACTAAAAACCTATCCTAAAGTGCTAAAGTAATTAGTAGTGGAAATTTGGTAAATTGGATTACTTCAGGGGACGATAAAGTGCTTCTAGTAGAGCTTCTGCCCAGATGTGACAACAGTACTCCATCCTTGGACGTACTTGGCTCTTATACAGGTAAGTGAATTACATCAGCAGTGAGATATTTACTCGGATAGTAGAATGATCCCGCCATTTTTCCAGCGACCTCGGCAACGGATTTGATGTATGTATTCCATTTCAGATCAAGAGTAAAGGTCAGACCTGGAAGCTTATGAAAACATTGAACCTACCCAAGATGAAAGCCATTCATTTCAATTGATGCCAGACAGAACATTACCTAAGTCTAAGCATTCAACTTGACTAACCTTATGCATATCACTAGACAGAATAAATCAAGTAATAAATATCGTTATAGATTGATAGATATACTCTGAGGAAATCTAGAAAAGCGAAAATTTGGCTCGATCGACTTTTAGAAATCTATCATCACTAAGAAAGAAAATGAGATTGTCTCATCATCAAGTTCCCAATGCCACAAATGTCAGTTGAACCAATTTGACCAGTTGTAAAAATAAAAACACCAGGGACGGGATGGATATAATGCATAAGAAATGAGATATCTACAATTTTTATATGATTGCTTGTTTTTTATTTTTTTATTTTTTTTCTGTTTTTGTTTTTTAAGACACGCACGCTATTTATTATGATTATTTACAAGTTCGCCAATAGTTCGAGCAATCTTTACTTATCTTTATCGCTCAGTATCAGTGATGCGCAGAGAACATTTTTCCAGGCAAGTGAAAAAAACGGCAAAAATATAGAAAAGGCCTATAATACATTCCTCTGAAAAAGGACACTTTTAAAACAGGTGCTTGAAAACCATTAGTACTCCACCTCTGCATGCCCCTGCTCACTATTAAAGAAAAAAAACAAGTGAAGCATGCCGGGACCCCCGTAAGTACACAGTGAAATAGGCATTAAAAAAATGACTAAGTTCAGCATTTGCGCCCCCACCCCACCCCATTTAGCCCCAAAAGTCCCCAGGGGACGTCAAATCCGTGTGAAATTGAACAAACGGTGCAGTTCCAGGCCTTAACATATGTAAATTTGAGTTCTGTACAATTCAAGAAAAGAAATGACTAAGTCCATCATTTGCCCCCACCCCCATTTTTCTGCAAAAGTCCCCAAGGCCTTAACATATTTAAATTTGAGTTCAGCACCATGCAAAACTGCTAAATAGATATACACAGAAAATTTTGGACAAATATGGTAAAATAGTCCCAAAAATTGAGTGTTTTTATTAACCCTAAAAGAGCCCCTGGGGCACACCCAAGAGTTATCGCGAAGTATAAACAAGCAAAATTATATAGAAATCAGTTAGTTACAACTTTTCAGAAAGTTTTAGAAAAATCCAAGGCATCAATTTTTTTTTAATAAGCACAAAAGTGTCAATTTTAGCCATTTTAACCTGAAAGACACCCCTAGGGGGCAACCGGAGTTTTCCCGGAAAATCCATTCTGTTATTTTTTACTCATATCATGTTTAATGTTTGTGCAAAATTTAAAAGAATTCCAAGGTATAGTTATTGAGAAAAGTGCAAACAGACGAACGAACAGACGAACGGACGAACAGACGAACGGACAAGGGTGAATTTACAGCATTGTGTGAATTAACAGCCGGAAGTAGCACTCCGCTTGATCTGTAACCAGCTACTAGTTTGTTTGTTTTTTTCTTTCTTTTTTTAAATTTTTAATTTTACATATTGATTATTATGTTTCTGAATTTTTGAGATGAGGATTTACTATTCGTATTATTTGTATTCTTTGGACTACTGTTCTCATCTTGGATGACATTTTTACAATGTTCCGGTCGCTGTAACCTTCGACTTTCCTCAGGTGAGTCTTGTCGAACTCATGATTGTTTTTGCGAACTCAGGCCGCTTTCTGTTAAACCTGGGAATCCAGACGGAACCTCGAAATGAAACTCTTTATTTAATTCACAAGAGTAGCATGTTCTTGTTCCGTCAGCCATGACCGGGTAGAAGTTCCAAGTAATTCACAATTGTAATTTGGAATGTCGCCTCGCGATGCCTCCGTTCAGTCTCGAAAGACAATGGATACCCCCTGTACGGGTAGATGCGCGTGAAATTATGACACAAGCAACACCTGAGAAAATGCATTTAACACAGGATATAAAACATTTTTACAGAGATATATTAATAGTTTGCTTACTGAATACATATTTGCTTCTACGAGGCGCGTGTATTTGTGGATATATTTTTTGCATTGTTTCTGTGTAGATTTTCTACTTTTAGTATATTCCGCATAAGAATGTTACATTTGATAAAAATGCTTATCGACGTATATGAAGGCATTTTATAAATGGAATATATTTTTACATATTACTAGTGAGGGGACGGCTTTACACGGTCGTAAAATACGCTTAAATATGATATTTTAATTTGTCCAGATTTCGTATATATTATTATAGTCGTGATTTTATGAGTTAAAAAAAACGTATTTCGGTGCCATCACTCATATAAACTGGTTGAAAATAAACTAAGATGAATGTACAAAATGTATAAAGTTTTTTTTTTTTTTCAATTTTAACCCATTTTCGACTCCCTTAAAAACCATTTTAACTGGCCAAAGACGCACAAAAGAACGACCGATAAAAATCCAATTATTTGAGGCTTCTAGCATCACTCTGTGACTTTTACGGGAGAGATAGAGTTTAAAAATATGGAGACAGACATACAGACAGAGTGCCTTTTATATGTAAGCTTCTTCTTATAAAGCGCCCACCACGTTAGTATTAACACGTCCAATAGTAACTCTGTAATCTTGTTATTATCTTAATTACATCACACCAAATATGATTAACCATAAAAAAAGTCTCAGTAAATCATATTTTTCGTAGTCAATTTACACGAGGAAAAAATATATTTACAAACAGCCTTGATAGAACACTTGACTTTACTAGTAACTTCCTCTTGTGGACGAAAAACAAAAAGTCAAAACGAAAAAAGAAGAACGAATAACACGAACGAACAAAGAACGAATACAGGAGTTGATCATATCAGCTCGGTAACTTTCCTATGCCCGTTCGTCTCGTACTTTAAATTCAAATCTACCATAAGCTGATTATGTAAACAAAACAAAGATTGTTGGATATTCATGATTGAAAATTGGTGGACAAGTCTGGTGCCGTGTATTGGAAGCCTGCTGTGTATGGCACTGTGTATTGAGAGCTCGTTGTGTCTGGTGCCGTGAATTGAGAGCTAGCTGTATTCGGTGCCATGTATTGAGAGCTCATTCTATCTAGTGCCATGTATTGAGAGCTCGTTGTGTATGGCACCATGTATTGAGAGTTCGTTCTATCTAGTGCCATGCATTGAGAATTGAGAGCCAGCTGTGCATGGCACCATGTATTGAGATCTTGTTGTGTCTGGTGCTGTGTATTGAGAGCCAGCCATGTCTGGGATCGTGTATTGAGAGCTCGTTATATCTGGTGCCATGTATTGAGAGCCAGCTATATCAGGTGCCGTGTATTGAGAGCTCATTCTATCTAGTGCCGTGTATTGAAAGTCAGCTGTGTCTGGAGCCGTGTATTGAAAGCCAGCTGTGTATGGTGCCGTGTATTTTATGTAATCGAAACTGGGTATTGAGAGCCAGCTGTGGTTTATACCTTGTATTGAGATCCAACTGTATGTGGTGCCGTGTCATGCTAATTTCTTACTGTCCTCTGATGAAAAGAATAGGAAGAGTGGCATTCTTTGAAACTCCGTGGAATAAGAACTTTGAAAATTGTTTTTTCTTTTTTTTTTTGAGTATTCTGTCGAATAATAAATTTAATTGTAAATTTTAATTTACAGTTTTAAATTTTTTTCTCTTTTATATATATATATATATATATATATATATATATATATATATATATATATTGGGTTTTTAGATATGTATGGCTAGGTTTCCTTCCTCTTATTTATTTGCCTTTTTTGGTACCTAAGGTATTTAAGCTTTTATGCATTTTTATTCTCATAGCATTTATATGCTAGTTAACATGTCGCAGAATAGATCTTGCAATCTTAAACTTACTTATTAATAGTTCATCTTTTTTTTCTTTTTTTTTTTTTATATATATTAGTATAAACAGTAACCGTATTATTCAACATTTTCTTCTGTGTTTATATCTCCGAAACAGCTACATGGTAAGCAGCTGAGGATCCCCGTTTTCTATTTACAAAATTTTAGTTAAAGGTTTCTCTTTTCATCCTTATATAGTTAAATTTTCTTTTATAATTGAAAACTTTGGAGAAATCGGCTTATGCGAGTGCTAAGTGTATTTCTATTTAACAATTTTAGTTAAGGCTTTTCTTTCTCCTCTCCTTATATAAATGAATTCTCTTTTGTCATCATAAACTTTTTAGAAGTCGGATTGTGTAGGTGCTAAGTCTGCGAAAGGTTAAAATTAGTTTTTTTTTGTTTGTTTTTTTTATCGGGGAATTTAAACTGCATTCTTCATTATTATTTTACATTTTTTAATTCAAAGCTTCTTTAAACTATATATATATATATATATATATATATATATATATATATATATATATATATATATATATATGAACAAATGATTAATAAAACATGTTAAAAGACATCTTGAAAAAGAGTTAAAAACATATTTAATTTTAAAAAAGGAAACACAAGATAAGTGGATAGTCCTTAATCTGCGGAGTTTCGAAGAAATACTCTCCTTCTCATCAGAGGGCAGGAATTAGCAAAATGCAGGATAGGATTTTGCATATAAAAGTATTTAATGAAACTACAAGTAAGTCACAGATCTTACTTGGTTAAAGAAAAAAGGGTGAGGTAAGGGGAACAGGAGGCAAAAGAAAAATGATAAAAAGATTTCACATGAATGGATAATCCGGTGAAGGGTAAAAATCCAAAAATGGTAAAATTCAAAACGGTCGAATTTAAAATTTCAATCCAATGGTCAAAATAATCCAAAAGGCAGAGTTCCTTGGAAAAAAGCGCAAATGGAATGAATTCCAAATCATTAAAAGAAAAGCACTGGAGAGAATATTTAAAAACACGTCTGTCAAGGCTGGATGAATTAAAAAAATTAAGGTTTAAAAAAAAAAAAATCGGTGAAGGTTTAAATTTGAAAAGCAAGGTCAAACTGACCCAGACAAGAAGCGCGAAAATTAGCGTTAATAATTAGATCAGCTTAGATATGCACGTGAAAGTCCCAGAATTAAATTAAGAAAACTGATCAGAACAAATAAATGGCTTTTTATTATATATATATATATATATATATATATATATATATATATATATATATATATATATCGACAGACTATAGATACCCACGAAGGGATGCCTGCACGTGAAATTTTTGTGGCAGTAGGTGTGTAATCTCCAACCACACCTCTTCTGAGTCGACATTGTTAAATACCAGTGGCAAGTGAAGTGTCTGTACAAGACGACTGGAAACAAATGCTGAGATAAGCGAAGAGCACATACAGCACCTAGAGTTTCCTAATGATCACCCATCTGTCTCTAACCAGGTTCAACGTTGCTTAACTTCAGTGATCTGACGAGAACCGGTGTGTCCACGCGATTATGCCGTATATATATATATATATATATATATATATATATATATATATATATATATATATACAGGATAGATTTAAAAAAATCTCATTATTCTTCTGGCCTTGTATACCTTGTACTTTGATATTTTCCCTCACCCAATTTTTTAAAGTTGCGATCTGTCTGTGCAGGCCATAAATCTGTTTGTAACGGGCCACATGCAGCGTGTGAGCTACATGTTTGACATGCCAGATCTAGATGATTTACTTTGACTCGTGAGCCTTTTACAGAAGTTGCGGTCTATGGTACAATTTTTTATTTTAATTACATTTTCACCCCAAACAAGGCACATTGACACGTTGATGTAAAGGGCTACTATTAGTGACACATGTTACAAGGGTACTAGGTGGGGAGTTGGACAGCAAGATGTCGGTTCACATTATACTTGAACTTCTGCATGTCAGTACAGTTGGGGAAGCAGGAACCTGGCAGGGTGTTCCAAAGTCTAGAGGTTCTGGGGAAGAAACTACTGGAGTAGAAGGCTCTCTTACATCTAGGGATCTCTACTGTGAAGGGGTGGGATTGTACTGCTTGTTGGGTTTGTCGGGGGGTTTTACATAGAGGGGGTACAAGTGCTTGCAGCTTGTTGGAGCATTCACCGTTAAAGTACTTGCAGAACAGGCAGAGGGATGATACATTGCGTCGATGGGACAGAGGCTGAAGCTTGGATGGTAGTTCAGGACCTATTAGGTTAGCGACTCTCTTTGGAAACTTGTCTAGGAGTGAGAAACTAGTAGCAGATGCACTGGCCCAAATATGACAACAATACTCCATATATGGGCGAATGGTGGCCTTATAGAGGTACAGGATAATTTCAGAGATCAGTAGCTTTCTAGAACGGTAGAGAGAACCTACATTTTTCGCAGTGGTCCTGGCAATGCTCTCAATGTAATTGTTCCAACTCATATTTCCTGTGAACGTTAGGCCAAGGAGTTTAAAAGATGTGCTTTCAGATAAAGAGTCTTTGGCCATTGCTATTGGTGGTAGAGAAGGTTTCTTGTAGTTATTGAAGGAAACAAGTTTAGTCTTGGCAGCATTGAAGGTGACCATCCATTTTTGTCCCCATTCTACTACAGATTGGAGGTCATTCTCTAGTGTTTCTGCCATTTTTTTAGATATATGTTCATTTGTTTTCCTGTCATATCTGTTATAGAGTGTGCTGTCATCAGCATATATACCCATCTCACAGACCATTTTGTCAGGGAGGTCATTTATGAATATTAGGAATAATAGACGTCCAAGGATAGACCCCTGAGGCACGCCCGCATTTATATCATATTGTTTAGATGTACGGCCATCGAGGACAACCTGGATTTTTCTCTTATTTAAGAAGGATTTAATTATGTTAAGTATTCTTCCAGTGATACCGTATAATCTGATTTTCCTGAGAAGACCTTCGTGCCATACCCTGTCAAAAGCCTTAGATATATCTAGAGCTACCATTCTACCCTCCCCTGCTTTGTCAAGTGAATGGTATACATGCTCAGAGATTACAGTTAGAATGTCTTCTGTGGAACGGGCTTGCTTAAATCCATATTGTTGGTCGGTAAGAAGTTTAGCATCTGTAAGGTGATGGACTAGAGCTTGGTTAATTATGGACTGAAATATTTTGGCAAAAAGTGGGAGGAGGCTAATGGGGCGGTAATTTACTGGGTCAGTTCTTTCGCCAGAATTCTTGAAAACTGGTACCACAGACGCAGTTTTCCAGCAGGCAGGAAAGCAAGATTCATTAAGGCATTTGTTGTAAAGTTTGGAGAGGATTGGAGCTACTTCGGCGGAGCACTTTTTTAATAGAACAGCCGGGATGAGATCAGGTCCATATGCTTTTGAAGTGTCAAGATGTTTCATAATGGCATGCAACAGAGAAGGGGTGATTTTCAGATCGTCAAGTGTGGCGTCTGTCCGCAAAGGAAATTCTGGGAGAGGGTGGTAAGCAGGGTCTAGTGTGGAGTTCGAGGCAAACCGACTGGAAAGCATGTTAGCCTTCTCGGTTGCTGAGCAAACAACTTCATGATTGTTGGATAGTGGGGGAATTGTTGAGTGCCCATTATTTACTACAGGGTTGTAGATTTTCCAGAAGTCATGGGTTCCTAATTTCTGAGCTTCGATGCGTTTTTGGGTGGTTTCAGTAAATTCTCTCTTAGTTGTCGCTATTTCTTTCTTACAGTTACTTCTGTCTTCTATATACTTCTGTTGGTTTGAACTGGATTTATAACTGATTAATAAACTCTGTTATAGCATATCTTTCTTTTTTTTTACAGGTGGTTACCACTTATCAAGGCCCAGAAGTCACTCGGGGATAAGGATTATTGCATGTACAGTACGTTAGTATTGGAGATTTGATAAAGTGTCTTACTTAAGGGGGAGGTTCATCAGGAATTTGTTTATGTTGGACTTGAGGACGTCCAGGTTGTAGTCAGGTGGGAAACAGGCAAACATAACAGAGTTCCACAGGCGTGCACTTCTAAGAAAGAAGCTTTGTTCATGGAATCTATGTATTGGTTTTGGCATAGATAAAGAGTGGGGAAAATTTTTGGCAGTGGTTTCAACTAGACGGGTGTTTTTCGTGAAAGATTGACAAGGAGGGACCAGGGATTGGAACTCAGACGAACACTTGCTATGGAAATAATGATAAAACAAAGACAGGCTCGCAACGTCTCTCCTGTGGGAGAGAGGTTGCGGGGAAGAGAAAAGGGCATCCTCCACTAAGCCACAAAGCCTATTAGAAGGATCCTACCATTTTTCCAGCGACCTTGGCAACTGACTTGATTTATGTGTTCCATTTCAGGTCAGGAGCTTATCAAAACATGGAGCTTCCCCTAGACGAGAGTCATCCATTTCATTTTCTTGTCGTTTCTTGTTTTTACTGGATTCCAGGAAAAGAATCCATCTCGTCTGGTGGAGTATCATGCTGTACTGTGTCAATATGTTACTATAAGCAACATCAGTTGGAGAATATATATCATTCCTCGTAAAAGTAATGGAGTAACTAGAATGAGAGAATATTATTTCGGTTGTGAGTACTATGTCATTTTGAATATTTAGTCAGGGTGTGATGTGACTGTCCCAGAGAGCGGTTGAGCTCCCCACTGGGGGGAAGGCTGAGACTCCCAAAGTTCTGGAGAAAGCCGGGCAGATATAATTCTTTTATTCTTTAACTAGTATTTTAGCATTTTATTTAAAAATAAAAAATAAAATTAAAAAAAACAACTAATAAAAGATGAGACTAATAGTCCGAAATAAAAATAAAAATTAAGTTAGCCAAGGAGTTTAAAGGAAGTACTTTCGAGTAATGTGAACTTGGCCATTGCTATTAGTGGTAAAGAAGGTTTCTTGTAATTATTGAAGGAAACTAGTTTAGTCTTGGCAGCATTAAATGTGACCCTCCATTTTTGTCTCTATTCCACTACAGATTTGAGGTCATCCTCTAGTGTTTTTGCCAGTTCCTTAAATATGTGTTCATTTTTTCCCTCTTGTGCCTGTTATAGAGATATGCATATGATATTAAAGAAAAAAGAAAGAAATATACAGTCGGTCTCTTTTAGGTTTTGATGATAGTTGCCATGTTTGCTATTGTCCAGTGTGTTCGTTTATTTAGGTTAACCCAGCTGTCGTGGCTCATTTTTTTTTTTTTTTTTTTTGGTCGCACAGGCACTTACTGCTGTTTGATTGAAAGAAAAGTTGTTTTGATTCATTTATTTATTTGAGGGGGGATTTTCTTTGCATTTCTTCTGCCGAAATATCTGGTTGGGAGATTGTTCTTTTTTTTGTGAGGGTATCGATGAAAGTGCTGAATATCCTTAGTATAGCAGCTGTGTCTAAACCGAACTTCATGTCCACCCAGGCAACGCTGGTGTCCATGCTTGTATAAAAATAAAATATAAAATAAATGAATAATTATTTCGGCAGGACGAGAACAAACTGCTTAATCCGGTAAGGCTCTGTGTCTATCATTATTTTCGAGGCAAGTACTCGATTCAGCTTACTAACACAAGTGAACAGATAAGAAAAAATATGCATGTAATAGAATTGATAATAAATTTCCTAGAGAAAGAATTACAACTGATATCGACTTATCGTCCAGTTCATAATACGTTTCTGGGCAAACGTTTCTTTCATTAAAAAATGTGTTTCAGAAACAAGACCATGTTACAATGGAACAAAAGGCATTTCTGCTGGTTACATGTTCATTTAAGTTACTTATGCCTGAAAGTATCCTGTATGGAGTACTGCTATCACATTTGGGCTGGTGCATCTGCTACTAGTCTCTCGCTCCTTGACAAGGTTCAAAAGAGAGTCGCAAACCTGATAGGCCCTGAACTGGCATCTAAGCTTCAGCCTCTGTCCCACCGACGAAATGTTGCATCCCTCTGTCTGTTTTACAAGTATTTTAAGGGTGGATGCTCTGACAAACTACAAGCCCTTGTACCCCCTCAACGAAAATACCCCTGACAAACCCGACAAGCAGCGAAGTCCCACCCCTACACAGTTGAGATCCCTAAATGTAAGAAAGCCTTTTACTCTAATAACTTCTTCCTCAGAACTGCAGGACTTTGGAATTTTTTTCCTGCTTCTCCAACTGTACTGACATGCAGAAGTTCAATTGTAATGTGAACAGACATCTTGCAGCTAAACTTCCTACATAGTAACCCTGGAACTTAGGTCCCTGATAGTAGCCCTCTACATCAAAGTGGCAATATGCCTTGTTTGGGGTGAAAATTTAATAATAAAAAAATAAATAAATAAAAAATATAAGCAACATTGAACCTGGTCAGCACTAAGTTTAAGACTTACAAGTGCTGTATGTGCTCTCCGCTTATCTCAGCATTGTTTCCAGTCGTCCTGAACTTTTCCTTGCCACTAGACTCAAATAGTGCCGATTCAGAAGAGGTGTGGTTGGAGATTACGTAACCCTTTCCTCACAATTACATGTGCAACTGCCCTATAGGAGATATCCTTTATCTTTCCAGACTCTCTCCCTCTATGTAGTTAAAACTAAACGGATTTTTCATGAACAGAGGTTCTTTCCTAGAACTACACGTTTATAGAATACAGTACTGCAGTGCCTGACTACAACGCAACATAGTCGTTTTCAAGTCAAATGTTCACAAATTCTTGTTGATCCTTCTTCATAAATAATCAAATTCTGTCCAATCTCTTCCATTGTTACCACCGTTGTCTCACCGTTCAATACTACTTATCCTCGAGTGGCCTTTCGGACCTTGATAAGCGTTGACGTTTTTAGTATAAAATTATCTGTAGTATCATGTTATGTGTTGATAAATATACATATTTATGGGATCACAAAGCCCTTGTGATGCCTTGCTTATTTACTATCGATGTGCAAGGATTCAAATACGCATGCTTGGAGTTTCTTTTTTTTATAGATAAGTGGCATGCACATAAACCTGAACAAGAACGAATCAGGGAGAAACGAAAGTGAAAGTGAAAGTGAAAGTCAACAGAAGAGAAAGAGATTTTTGCAATGTATTTGATAATCAATTGCCCAAAGAAAGAATTGCAAATTGATAACACTGCATAGATTTGAAAATTGCTTTTACATTTTGAATATTTGCTGAATTTTATTGTTTCTTGAACAAGATATTCGCTTATATTTTTAACGTGGACATTTATTACATTACTCACTTAAGTCAAATTTGGTATTGTGATATATATATATATATATATATATATATATATATATATATATATATATATATATATATATATATATATATATATATATGTATATATATATATAAAATATAATATATATATATATATATAAAATATAATATATATATATATAAAATATAATATATATATAAAATATAATATAATATATATATATATATATATATATATATATATATATATCCAGAAAATTTAGATGAGATAAGTCATTGGTACCGTCGTTTTTCAAACCTGATAATAAGAGACGGTTTTAGATACCCATATCAAGCGCTCTTCAACCGATACTCATCTCTTACTAATTAGTCCCCTATTATAAGGTTTAAAACCGACGGTACCGATGACTTTTCTGTAAATAAAAATATAAATAATACGCGTTTATTTTCCGGATTTTTCCTTTATAATAGAGCACTCTGCTGGAATCCCTTTTCCAAAATAATAACTAAGTATAATATATATCCATTCACGGGAAATAACCTTTTTCTTCACCATATTCCCTCTGCTTCACTTTTTGTTATCAAATAAGATCTTTGACTTACTTGCAGTTTGATCAAATACTTTTATATGCAAAAAGCGATCCCACATTTTGCTAATTCCTACCCTCTGATGAGAAGGAAAGTATTTCTCCGAAACTCCGCGGATTAAGGACTATCCACTTAGTACGTGTTTCCTTTTCAGGTTAAATATGTTTTTAACTCTTTTTCAAAGTGTTTTTAACATGTTCTATTAACTATTTGATCTTATATATATATATATATATATATATATATATATATATATATATATATATATATATATATATATATAGCTCAATTTAAAAGGAAAAGAGAAAGTTCAATTCCACAAAGGAAACTTATCCGGATAATGCCTTCTATCCCCCAAATTTTGCCTGTATTCCATTATTAAATAAATGATCCATTCTATATCTACCAATATATAGTTTGCTTATGCCTGATGAATTCTAGCATGGGTGAAACGCGGAATATTCTGTGTAGCTTAATTGCCATATATATTTTATAACTTACTAACTAGCTCTACCTATGTATTGAGCACTGTTGAAGTAATTACTTAAAGTTTAGGCATAAATTTATACTTTTGTATATTAATTTATGTGATGAAATGAAGTAGTCAAATATATATATATATATATATATATATATATATATATATATATATATATATATATATATATGATATATATGTGTGTGTGTGTGTGTGACTGTGTGTGTTTGTTTGTGTATATATATATGTGTGTGTGTGTGTGTGTGTGTGTGTGTGTGTGTGTGTGTGTGTGTGTGCAGTGCCACGCAAAAGTATTGAATACATTACATTTTTCTTCATAACATTATTTAGGGTTCAAGATTTTACCTAAAATTTGGTCAGTATATTCCTATTATTATTCTAACTAATATTTGGGGTAGTAATTACAAAATTAAAGTTTAGAAAGTTTATATTAAAGGAAAAATATAAATCAACTAACGCAAAAGTATTGGATTCATTGATTTAATATTTGGTTGCATAGCGTTTATTGCGTTCAACAGCTTCCAATCGCTCTCTATAGTTGCACATGTAGTTTTTGCAAAGATATGCAGGTATTTTTCGCCATTCTTCTTTGTAGAACTATTCTAGTTGTTGAATATTTTGTGGATTTCTCTTGTGAACATTGGTCTTCAATATTTTCCACAAATTTTAAAGTGGGTTGAGGTCTGGCGACTTACTGGGCCAAATAAGAACGTCAATTCCGTTATTTCTAAGCCGTTCTTTGGTTAGTTTGGCAGTATGCTTGGGATCATTGTCCTACTGAAACACGAAATTGCTATTATGCCCCAACAAATCAACAGATTTATGGAGGTTTTTCTCTAAAATCTCCCTGTACATACGTCCATTAATTCTACCAGTGATGATTCCTGGTTCACCAGTACCTTTGGATGAAAAACACCTCCATACTATAATCGAACCAAGCCAAAATTTACCGTAGGAATGGTATTCTTATTGTTATAGGCAGTGCCATTTTTACGCCACACATGTGTCGCTGTGTTTCTTCCAAAGATTTCGATTTTCGTTTCGTCTGACCAGATTACCTTGTTCTAAAATTCTTGGGGTTGTTCCCCATATGTTTTAACATAATTCAAACGTGATCTGACATGTTTAAGTTCCAATAATGGAACTTTTCTTGGAGACCTTGCCACAAAACCTGTACGATTTAGAACTCTACTGATTGTATCCTTGCTCAATTAATCCCAGCTTCTCTGAGGTCGGTTTGAATTTCACCACGAGCCATAAAAGTTTTTTTGTACCTTTCTGCTTACCTATCTTGATTTTTTTCGTTTAATTTCCTTGGCCGACCACATCTTGGAAGATTTGCAACAGCTTCACCAGGGTTTTCCTAATAACTATTCCAACTGTACTAAGTTGTAGATTACGTTCCCTCGATATTATTCGATACCCTTTTCCTTTCTTTGTGCTCATCAATGACTTTTTGACGAATGTCTATTGACAACTCTTTAGTTTTAGGCATTTTTATAAATGAACTAGTTGACTTTGAAGGAGTGAGCCCAAACTGGAAGAGTTTTTATAAAATTATTTTAATATAAAGCTCTCTGATTGGTCAGTGATAACTCGTTTGCATTATTGCAACACGCTAAACAAAAGTCATTCAAATTTATTTCAGAAAAAGAATTTTTATAAAAGTATTGTGTCTGTATCAATAACAACACGAACGCAGAAAGTAAAGGTAAAACAAATATATTAAGACGAAAATATAATACATATTTACAAAGGTGCAGTTGTACTGCAGTTGGAAGATTGTCCGGCAGAGGGCGTGTTAAAGTCTTTCATGGAGCAACCGGCACATGCGTCTTGCCTATCCGGCGTTCGCACACAGTTTCCCGGTCTCGCTGACTTGATACCTTTATCTATATCTTGTTCACCCACGTATGCTAATTAGTGGGCGTCTCCACAACAAAAAGTGTATCCAATACTTTTGCGTTTGTTAATTCATATTTTTCCTTAAATATAAACTTTCTAAACTTTTATTTTGTAATTACTACTCCAAATATAATTTAGAAAAGTAATAGAAATATACTGACCAAATTTTAGGTAAAATCTTGAACCCTAATTAAAGTTATGAAGAAAAATGTAATACATCCAATACTTTTGCATGGCACTGTATATATATATATATATATATATATATATATATATGTGCATGTATATATATGTGTATATATATATATGCAGTTTAACTTGTTGCTGGTTATCTTGCTCTTGCTTGTTGCTAGATCTCAACATTTTGAACCGAGAGAGAGACTTAGCTGTCATACAAAGCTAAGACTCTGTAACATCATCTGTGTATAGATACTCTCTCAGGCATTTGTCTATAAAAATGGTCCTGTGGCGATTGAAGTCATTTTTGGGCTCATGGACTTTAAGTGTCTGAAGGAGTGGCACTCGTCTGACAAGACGTTGCAATCATCATCATATATATGTATATATATATATGTATATATGTTTGTATATATATATATATATATATATATACATATACATATATATATATATATGAAGGCTTCAATCAGTCTTGACAGACTATGGATACCCACTGTAAGGGTGCCTGCGCGTGAAATTTGTGTGGCAAGACTTGCGCAACCTCTAACCACGCCTCTCCTGAGTCAACATTGTTGCATACCAGTGGCAAGTTGAGGTACAAGACGACTGGAAACAATGCTGAGATAAGCGGAGAGCACATACAGCGCCTAAAATTCCCAAATGGTCACCCATCTGGTATTAGCCAGGCTCAACGTTGCTTAACTTCGGTGATCTGACGAGAACCGGTGTGTCAACGTGATTATGCCGTATATATATATATATATATATATATATATATATATATATATATATATATATATATATATATATATATATATATATATATATATATATATATATATATATATATATATACATATATATATATATATATATATATATATTTATAATTATTTTTTTTACTATAATAATTAGTGCAAAATTTTGTTGAAAATTCAAAGACTCACGTTTTCTTCTTTATAACCTTCGTTTATTTCCTGGATTTTTCCATTACAGCTGTTTCATTGATGAGTTGGCAATTTTACGATTTATGTTTCCGTAAAAATATCCTGTCCCCACCAACTTTTTCAGATGTTTTTCCATTAGATTTTTACAACAAATGGTATATTTTTAACATGCTGGACATCGTATACGGGTAAAAAGATTTCCGCATCCATATATACATATGTTGTTTATTTATTTTTGTATGCAATACTTTTTGAATGAATTCAACTATTGATACAAAAGTGCATTTTTACCTAAATACTTGAGAGTTGGGAATAATTTTCCCTTTGAACAATTTGGTACCCTCAAATGGGGAGCGGCGTATGTATTGTTTTTAAAGTATAATTATCCACTGACACGTTTTCGTTGTCTATGACTCATCAGCAACTCTTTTTATTTGTTTATCCTCAAGCCATATGTCAGTACACATTCAGCCACATGTTTCAGTCAGCTAGTTACAAGTAAGTAGAAGTCTCTTCAGGCGATATTGTTTGTACAAAATAGGCCTCTAAACTTATAACTAGCTTACCTTAACAAGCTTATGAATGTGTAATGACACGTTAATGCTTATGTAAATCAAATGAAAAATATATCTTGCTCTACTTCGTTATTGAGCACTTCATTGGTTGCTTTACCTCTGGAGAATATTAATCTGGAATTATTTACACAAACATAGACGCGCACACACACATGCACACACACACACACACACACACACATATATATATATCTTTACATATATATTTATATATTCATATTTGTTTATATATAAATATACTTATAACTATTTCATTTACTCACATAAAATTAATATACGAAAGTATAGATCCATGCGTAAACTGTAAGTATTTACTTCAAAAGTGCTCAATACGTAGGTAGAGCTAGTTAGTAATTTATAAAATATATATATATATATGGCGATTAAGCTACACTGAATATTCAGCGTTTCATCCACTATAGGATTCGTCAGGCTTATGCACGAATACTGTGGTTGTTTCTCGTTTTTAAATATGACTTCCTTAGATTTCACAACCCGATACTATGACCACAAAAGTACATTCAAAAATAAAAAACACCGTATAAAAACAACACTAGCGAATAAATACTGGGAACTCAAAGAAAGCGGACATTCGCCGGTAGTCGAATGGAAAATAATAAGACAAGCTACCACGTGCAGACATTTAGATGACCCATGTAAATTATGCCTCCATGAAATATTTGCTATCCTGTACTTTAAAGAACCCCAAAATCTATTAAACTGTAGACGAGAAATAGCAAAAAATTGTGTTCACAAAATAAAACTTACTCTAGGATAGCGATAACAAAATAGCTTTAAAACTAACAAAAACAATAGAAAACAAACAAATAAATAAATTAAATAAACATTAATATACATAAACGACCACACACATATATATATATGTATGTATGTGTGCATATATGTGTGTACACAAATGTATATTTATATATAAAAAAAAATTTTTTAAAAGAGCAGAAATGAGGAAAATCATCTGCCTTAAACCACTAACCTAGTTCTAAAACAGATCCTTTGTTCGATAAAATGAATGCCCATTGGCTGATAGGAAGGGGCGCGGTGGATACTAGTAAGCTGATTGACTAACTAAAATCTTCTACATATATAAAAACGAGAAACAACCACAGAATTCGCGCATAAGCCTGAGGAATCCTATAGTGGATGAAACGCCGAATATTCAGTGTAGCTTAATCGCCATATATATTTTATAAATTACTAAATATACTTATATATATATATATATATATATATATATATATATATATATATATATATATGTAGAGAGAGAGAGAGAGAGAGAGAGAGAGAGAGAGATGATGGACTCTCTCGTCGATTGCTCGGAAATCTACTCATATGATTTGTTTATAGTGTTTCTTTCTCCTAGATACATATCTTAACGAAGACTGGGGGTGGGGGCATCTCTACCACTGAATTAAGGCACACCCAGATACCAACCCGAAAATTTTTACGACTCTGCGTGGGACATACAGCGCCTAGACTTCCCAAATGGTCACCCATCTGGTACTGGCCAGGCTCAACATTCCTTAACTTCGGTGATCTGGCGAGAACCGGAGTGTCAATGTGAGTGTCAATGTGTCAATATATATATATATATATATATATATATATATATATATATATATATATATATATATATATATAACCATATATATATATATAACCATATATATATATATATATATATATGTGCATGTGATATAGCCGTATATATATATATATATAACGGCACAATCACACATATATATATATGTATGTGTGTGTGTGTGTGTGTGTGATTGTGCCGTTATATATATATATATATATATATACACACAGGCGGCAAAAAGAAAGTTCGCACTTGTAATTTTTTTTTAAACTGCAAATATAAGCTAAATTTAATGTAACTGTTTAAACAAACTATACCTCATTTGATTCGCCTTTTATTCTTCTAAAGTTTTACTGCTCATATTTGACTTTTAATATAATATTAAAATAATATTATAATATTTAATTGAAATATATAGGGTGAAACGATAAAATTATTCCCCTAGAAAAGACATGATTCCATTTCTGTTTGATAAAAACTAGTTTTTTTCTGGGGGGGGGACCCATCTACAATTTGGCCAGTTGTATACAAATCCCATGAGCGATAGAAGGCTTCTATTATGTCTGAAAGTGACACAATGTTTCAAGAGTGAAATCGATCCACGTTATGCCAGCATCCTCAAAATACAAGTCCGTACGGTTTTATGCTTGAGAGCACAGTTCAACTCATCGGACGACCCACAGTTATGGTCTTTGGTGTGGTTTCAAATGAGGGCAACGTCATGACACCTCAGATCTTCGAAGTCAGCTTGAAAAAAGAAAAAGTGTCCCTGGATGTGCTGAAGATTGTGGTGATCCCCTGGGGCAATCAAGTGGCCACTGGCAGATCTTGGGTGTGCCAGCATGACTCGTTGCTGACTCAAAAGTCCAAAGAGACCCAGGTTTGGCTTCAGAAGGAGTGCTACGACTTTCTAGCCTTCTCTTACTGGCGTCCCTCCCGCTGGACTACGACTTTCTAGCCTTCTCTCACTGGCGTCCCTCCCGCTGGACTACGACTTTCTAGCCTTCTCTTACTGGCGTCCCTCCCGCTGGACTACGACTTTCTAGCCTTCTCTCACTGGCGTCCAACCCGCTGGACTACTTTGTTTGGTTATACGTCGAGAACATCACCAACATAACCTCTCACAACACCAAAGCCAGCCTGATCACTACCATCTGCCGAGTATTCATCAAACTCCTGTTGGCCCTTGTGGAAAAGGCATGCTCCCAGTTCCGGACCCATATCGAGGTGGTGATTGAGGCTGTAGGCAGCTACATTGAATAGATGTCAGCTCTACTACATAATCAAGTTATATGAATTGATTTTTTTTCAATAAAATTTTTAAAATTAAGGTTTTATTGTTCTACTCTGTACACTCGTTATATAGCCCAGCATGCAACAGTACCAACTGGAATGAACTACCGGAATGGGTTGCCAATGCCAAAGATGGCAATGTTTTTAAATGCAATTGGAAAAGTATTAAAATATACGCAGGGTGTTGAAAAAATTATTGGTAGTGCAGACGTTTTTAATAAAATGAAAAAGGATTAATGAAGTAGAAGTTAGGTTAACGTGTACAGAAAGTTGTATCATACGAGTAAATACAACCCATGCGCGTATTACTATTAGTTTCAGTTGTTTTCTTATAATCTTTTCTGTGCACACTTTTGTGCTTCCTCCCATCACATCATTTTCAGTACACGTTAACCTAACTTATAATTCATTAATTCTTTTCGTTTTTTTAAAAAGAGCCGCAGTATCAAAAAAAAAATTTTAACACTCTGTCTACGTTTCAATTTTATTTTTTCCTTCTATTCCTTTCTATATACACAGTTTGTACATTTAAACTGCATTAAGCATGTAGATGTATTTTTTTAATCCAGAGCAAACGAAAGCATTTTATACTTTCTCTCATGATGCAACTTCCGGTACACGTTAGCCTAACTTCTAATGAAAGTTTCCATTTTCTTGCTTAACGTATCGTATGTGGAATTGCCGCTTTTATTTTACTTTTCGAATACTTTGTGGTTTGAAGAACATGTTTTAATCTATATTCCTTTCTGTTTTGTTAAAAGAAAACATTTAATGGAAATTTCAATTTTCTTGCTTAACATATCGTATGTGGAATTTTCCCTGTTATTGTACTTGTGTTTTGAAGAACATACTTTATTCATTAATCCTTTTTCTGTTTTGTTAAAAACAAACGCAGTATCAATAACTTTTTTTCAACACTCTGCGTATGTTTCAATTTCAGTTGTTCTCTTCCATACCTTTCTATTTGCACAATTTGTACGTATCTTGGTTCGTGATATTATTTCAAGTATAAAATTGCATTAAGTATGTAGGTGTTGTCGTTTTTTTTTTTTTTTTTTTTTTTTTACTTCCAATACAAATAAAAACGTTTTTCTTCCGAGAAAGAAAAGGTCCAGATTATGTTTTAAGAAAAAGAAGGAAAAAAAACAACTTTTATTACAAATGCAAAAAAGAATAACTGAAAAGAAAATGCAAATAAAAAACAAAACGATACAAAAATAAAACATGACACAGATTTAATTTTGCAGGATTGTCTTTCGATATAAATCCCCCAAAAAATAAGTTGTCATTGAATATTAGGATTATAATCTGAAACGAAAACAGCTTTATTCAATTTTGCATGAGAAATATTGTTAAAGCATAATATGCAAAAACAGATTTGCTTTCACGAATGAATCACAATGATATTGACAACTAAACTAGCTGACCTGTACCGGCGATGCCCTCTTATTTTTTTTTAATATTTAGACCACAATGGATTCTTTGAGAAACATTTTTTTATAGACATTTAAATTTTGGTGTTTCGTGTGTATGATACGATATAAATTGTACTCAGAATGTTAAATGATCTTAAAACATGGTTTTAATTAAAATATCATGTCGGTGCAAAAGTTTTTGCCGGTTTGTAGAAAAGGACATATTAAAAATTGTAATTTATTTTATGCATAGTGTTATTACTTAAGCATACCACCATGATTAATTTATAACTTTTTAATTTTACATCATTAAAGCATTGTTCATATTTTTCTGTAATATTCTCACACACGTTGAATCAAACGCGGCCTTCTTTAGAAAAGAAGCCATCTTTCATCTTAATAATACTTGTGCTCATACAGCATCATTGACCAAAAATCTTCTAGGAGAATTTGGTTAGGAAATCTTGCCTTCTGCTGCGTATTCTCTTGGACTAGCTCCCTCGGATTGTCACTTATTTCAAAGATTGCAAAATGAATCACAATGATATTGACAACTAAACTAGCTGACCCGTACAGGCATTGCCCGTTTTTTTATTTGTTTTGTTTTTTTATATATATTTAAACCATAATGGATTTTTCGAGAAATATATTTTCTTTGTAGTCATTTAAATTTCGATGTTTCAAGTGTACAAGACAAATTGCACTCAGTTATGTTTTATTATCAAATGTTTATTTTGCTTTTAAAATATGGTTTTAATTAAAATATCAGGTAGGTGCAAAAGATTTTGCTGGTTTGTGGAAAAGTGGAAGAGAAGTCATTGTAAACCATTGCAATTTATTCCATACTAGCGGGGGTACCCGGTGTTGCCCGAGTGTTTGTTTCCGGGACGGGGGGGGGAGTTTTAAAAAATGTTATGGTAGGTAAGTAGGAAGGATCAAACCCGGAGTCATGAGTAAAAGTAGGAAAATGAAGTGTGAAAAAAAACAAAAAAAAACATCTGCAACGTTAACAGTTCGGCCACCAAGAAAAGTCCATTCCAGTTGTTCAGGTAAAAAAAAAAAAAAAAAAAAAAAAAAACGACTACGGTAGGTCGGCGCTAACGTGAAAATATAATGTGAATTGTCCAGCACGCTAACCACTATGCCACAGAGCACTGCAGCTTAGTTTAGTGATTTTAAATAACTTCACATGAAAGAACTACGAAGCCAAACCGGTGTTCTCTTCTCAACTGTTTCTTGTGAACGATCCCCAAACGGTGTTAAGTGGTGGCAGGGGGAGGAGGAATTTATTAGAGAGAAAATATTTTACCACTTCCATTGATCTTAACCGATTTTGGCCGTGACTTCTCAGCAGAAAAAGTATAGAAATCTAAGATTATCGAGGAATTTGAGAAATAATAAGCCTATAACACACCTCAGATATTGTTCTGCCGTTTGTGCATATTATATTTGCATGAAATATCTTGATTTTTAATCCTATTAAGGTCAAAATCAGACGGGAAAAAATGAGTTCATTTTATTTATATAGAGATATATTGTTATTACTTAAACATATCACCACGATTAAATTTATAACTTTTTCTTGCAGATTATTAAAGCATCAGTCATATTTTTCTGGCAATAATCTCACCCATGTTGACATGCAAACAACCTTCTTTAATTAACAGAAAGGAAGTAATCTTCCATCATGATAATGCTCATCCTTACACAACACTAATGACCAAAGATCTCCTAAAAAAATTTGGTCAAGAAATCTTGCCTCATCCTGCATATTTTCCTGGTTTAGCTCCCTCGGATTATCACTTATTTCGAAAATTATAAAACCATTTAGATGGCCTTTAGGTTAACATCACGAGAGAAGATTGAACATGAGATAGATTCATATTTTACGGCCAAATTTGAAAAATGTTACAAGCGGGGTCTTTATAAATTAGTTGACAGACGGAATCAAGTTATAGAGAGCAATGATCGTTATTGTTATGAACAAAGGTTTTCAAGATGAGATTTTAAATTTTTGCACCGATTTGATACAATGTTGTGTATTGTTTGTGTCAACTGCATGATTTATTAATATGTTTATTTAAAAGAAAGAAAGAAATTCTATGAGTAAACAATAGTCAATGTGATGACCTCTTTGTACTACTGCATGTTTTTAGTTTTCTGTTGCCCATATAACGTCACAAAACGCATAAATGAAACAATGATGGTCTTTTTGGAGAAATTGGTCCAATAAAGTTAATTTCCCAATGAATTATGAGAGAGTATTAGTAGATTTTTATGATCGAGTGAAATATGCTCCTACTTTTTCTTTAGTATGAAGTGTTTGGGAGGGTCAATTTGGTCGGAATAAATATAAGGAATTATAAAGTGAACAGAAACAACTTATTTTCCGTAAACAATCATCAGTTACTGGTAGGAAGCACGACCATATTGGAATTATGCATGACGCCTGTGTTTTTATCTGATTGAAGAGGGAAAAGAACTGTACTTTATTAATATATTAATATTAAATGAATTTGGTAGATTCTCCAATCTATAATAAAGACCAAAATGTATATACATATTTCTCTTAGTCTGTCTGTCCAACTTTTTCTCTGGGACTAATTCGAAAACTTGGTTGAAATTTTGTATGAACCTTTGTTAACAGAAAGTATAATGGTATCCATTCGATGCACAGATAAATAGAGATTACTCAGCACAATACCAGTAGAGCCTTAAACATTTGTATCCCTATCAAATAAAAAGAGAAAGCAGTATGTTTATATTCAACTGACATTTCGACACGGTAAAAGTAACCTTCAAAATGTAAGCACAATACATTAAAAAGCAATGGAGAAAAAAGAAATTTATTTAAAATTTATAAACAGAATAGTATGACTAATCTCTGCTGGATATAGTAATAAGTGTTAAATGTTTTTTATTGTTTACATAAAAAATTGTATAGGAATGTAAATATGTAAGGTTATATATAATTATCTATAATAAGCGGTAGAAATTAAACTCTAGTAACAAAGTAAAAAAAATAATATGGAGGAGTATAAGAAGGCTATAGCAATGCAGGAGACTGACCTTGTATTGGCATAATGCATGAACAAAAATGAACCAACGAAAGAAGGTCTTATCTGCTTTGTTATTTTATTTAACTCCGTATATCCATTTATTTTTCAAGATAATAACAATACAAATTAGTTAATATACACTTATGTAACCGGGATGGTGGAGATCTTAATATGTCGAGATAACATCTCTTTTTCAAAAGAAAAGGAACTAAAGAATGTCCCTAAAAAAGGAAAAACATTGAAATATCGTAAGGCGGAAATGGATCCTAATAATAATGTTAACAAAGTAAACTAAATGAGCAAATAAGTACTCAACGAAACAAAATGGTGAATCTCTGTAACTTTGGATATAATATATAATCGTTGAAATTGATTGGAATGTATTTTTGTTTATCTAAAGACCATAGATTGAAAGTATTTGTATTTCACTGGCTAGTCAAAATCAGGTACTCATTGCTGTTTAAATCTATTGTTGAAAATGCGACTAGTTTAATTATATATATTAGATGAATATTTTAAAAATTTCTTTGCTGAAATTAAAATGTTGGCTATATTTAAAGAAATATGCCTAAATACCATTTAAGCTAAGAAATCAATCGACGTTATGGTCTCCCCCCTCCTCATGCAAAACTTTCACAAAAACACTCGTCTAGATACTACAACTATTATCAACAATTTCCTTATCTGTACCTAAATCTAAACGCAAATTCAATAAACAAAGCTTTTATCTCCTAGAACTGCCTACCTGTGGAATTCTGTCCCGCTGACCTGCTTTCCAGCTGACTACAACATAGTAATCTTTAAGTCCAATATAAACTAGTTTTTGTTGGGTTGTTCCCTTAAATAATCAATCAATTTCCACCACTAATCATCACTATGCTATTTTCCCAATGCCCACTTTACACTCATAAAGCTTTATCCCTGAGCGGCCTTCAGGCCTTGATAAGTGGTGATTTCCTCATTAAAAAGATTTTATTTTAAAATTAAAACCGTCTTTTTACCGGTAGAGATAAGCAGTGTTTTTGTATCATATATGATAGAATAATAGCTGTAGAATTTTAAATAATTTACTTGATTTGATTCTATTAAGACAAACTGAATCGGTTCGTTCTTCTTCACTCCATTTCTCCCTCCTATTTCGTATGGTGCTTCTTTAGTCGTGTGTATTTCGGCATTTTAAATTGCCTTCTGCATTTGACGCTATTTATCTTCTTCCTATTTTAAGAATGGACATATTTTGGCATTTCCTTCGTCTTAGGCATTTGCATAACTTGACCTTTGTTTTCCCCTCCTTTTTGCGGCTCTAAGACATTCTAATGACAATGTTAGTATTTTGGGCCTCCATATTTGTCCATTTTTGCTTTTACGTTTTGGTAATAAAATTCCTCTGCATAATATGTGACGTTGCACGGTTCCTTCTGATTTTATATATATATATATATATATATATATATATATATATATATATATATATATATATATATATATATATATATAAAAGTGAACGTGTCAGTGTGTGTGTCTGTGTACATTTCCCTACGCAATAACTCTGTCAATTTTAAGTCTACAGACTCGAAACTTGATATACAGGGTACTGAGATTTGGGAAAATCTTTGTAATCAGTTTCCGGACAGAAATTTAGCTGTTAAGGGGTCAAAGTTCAACGATTTGACCTTTGAGAACTCTACAAAACTCTTCCGATAATTTTGGGTCTAAACACTTGAAATTTTAGATATAGGTTCCTTGGACATGGATCTAACTTAATAACTTGATTTGATCCCAAAACAATAAATGTTAAGGGGGTCATAATAATTTCATAAAATTGACCGTTTTTTTTTTTTTTTGCTCAACATACACCTCCAAGCACCCGGGCCACGCCGGGCTGAAATGCTAGTATATATATATATATATATATATATATATATATATATATATATATATATATATATATATATATATATATATATATATATACTCGGGTTTTTTTATATTCAAAAGTAATGGACTAATGAATTCAACGAGGTTGTTAGATAGTGCTCAATAAAAAGAGCTGATAATACTTGTTTATTGTTATATAAACATGCTCACATCCCGCTGCTACAAATAGCCACTTGTTTCAATCAAACAACAGATATCATCAGGCAGCGACTTGACTATTCAAAAGTTCAATGAATAAGGTTATTCATTGAACTTTTGAATAGTCAAGTCGCTGCCTGATGATATCTGTTGTTTGATTGAAACAAGTGGCTATTTGTAGCAGCGGGATGTGAGCATGTTTATATAACAATAAACAAGTAATATATATATATATATATATATATATATATATATATATATATATATATATATATATATATATATATATATATATGATGAGAATAATGGAAATAGTATTCTGACGTGATAGAGAGATGAAAAAGGAACTAACCAAGTTATATATCCATCAACGTTTCGTCTTTATTGTAAGACTTTTTCTGGATGAATAAATTGAAGAAAATAAACTACCAGTATAATATTTGATAATATATTTCTTGTGAAAAGTATGATTTTATTCAATTTCAGAACGAAAAAGTTTGAAATATATTTTTCACAAAAGTATAATTTCCAATATTTCAACAAATTTTTTTCGTTCTGAAATCGAACAAAGTTATCCTTTGCACAACAGGTATAATTTAAAATATTGTACTGGTATCAATAAGTAACGAACACACACACACACACACACACACACACACACATGTGCGCGCACACACACACACACACACACACACACACACATGCACGTATGCACACACGCACAACACACATTCACACACAAAGTTCCTTTCATATAATAGTAAACGATTATTGCATATCTCAGTCTATCTATCTGTTTCTTTATTCCACATTTTCTCACCTACACCAAGTACTTTCGTATGAAATTTTTCGAAAATCGGCCTAGCTGTTTCAAAATCGATAAGGATCGAACTTACGCACACACTCACACGCACACACAAAGTTCTTTTTATATAATAACTAGCGGGGGATACCCGGCGTTGTCCAGGTGTTTGGAGGTGTGTCGTTGGTGGGGGAGGTAGATAAAAACGTGACCGGATGTTTGGAGGTGTGTCGTTGGTGGTGGGGGGAGGTTAGATCAAAACGTGACCGGGTGCTTGGAGGTGTGTCGTTGGTGGTGGTGGTGGGGGGGTTAGATCAAAACGTGACCGGGTGTTTGGAGGTGTGTCGTTGGTGGTGGGGGGGGGGGGGTTAGATCAAAACGTGACCGGGTGCTTGGAGGTGTGTCGTTGGTGGGGGGGGGGGGTAGATCAAAATGTGACCGGGTGTTTGGAGGGGTGTCGTTGGTGGGGGGGGTAAAGAAAAAAGAAGTTTTAGTAGGAATGTAGGCTTGAACCCCAAAGCCTTGACGCGGAGGTAGAAACGAAAGGGAAAAAATGACAGACACCTTACCCATCTCGGCCACAGGGTGGGGGGAAGAGAAATTGATAAGCATGTTAAGTTAATGATTATAAATCGAAATAGGCAGGTGTGAGGAAATTAAGTCACGTGATGTTTGACCTGGAAACATGACGTAAGCAATGGCTGTTCAGCAGCTAAGATTTTGTGTTGAACGGCTTTTGCCCCCGTTTATTAGGGGAGTGTCTCGAAATGAAAGCAATTGTCTGATATGAAAAAAGCCGACATTGACCAAATGCTAACTCGCTTTCTGGAGACCACTGGCCATGGGCCAGCTGCATATTTGAATCTAGTTTCGCTTTTTTTATACTGAAAAACGAATGCAACACGCGGCGATCCAAATATGTGGAATATTTAACGTTGCAAAGTCGGACAAATAAAATAGACAGGCGACCCCCGTTGTTAACTCGTAGATATTACGATTTAGACATGATATAAAAAGTTTAAAGAAGGAACGACCCCCCTCCCCCGAGCACCCCCACCAAAAGCCTTTTGCGGACATACACAAAAAGCGAACATACATAAACACACACATTTTCGCATTTATATATATACTAGCGGGGTAACTGGCGTTGACCGGGTGTTTGGGGGGGTGTATGTAGGAGAGGGTGACCCTGTTTTAATATTATCAAAAAAAAAACACGATGTTAAGAAAAATTGGAAAAACCAATACAAAGCAAAACAGCGAATAAACGGGGGAAAAAAGGTGTAAAAGAGGAAAAAAAAGTTTAGGTAGGAAGATAGGCTCGAACCCGAAACATCGAGGCTAAGGCGGAAAAAAATGCCCGACATGTTACCCCTACGCAAAAGAGACATACAACTGAGAACGGATAAAATTAAACCTTTAAAAACACTTGCAGGTGGTTTTAAACTAACGTCAACGTTTTCTAGGTCAAACATGACGTCATTGTCGTAGTAGAAGGAGCAGAGAAAATGAAGGAACGATTTTTTCGGCACCTCTTCCTGTACAAAACTGATAATTTAAGTATGAAGGAATTAATGTTTTGGGCCAATTTTTCGATATTTGTCGGGCGAAGGTTGGAACTTTAAAATGATACCTATCTGGCGAAAATCCGTGACCCGTGTCGAAAGTTTTTGCAAGACATACAAACATACACACATACATACAAACATACATACATACGATCATTTTCGCTTTTATATATATAGATATAGATAGATGTATTTCTCAGTCTGTCTGTCTGTCTTTTTCTTTGTCCATTACACGTTTTCTCAACCTCTAGCAGAGTGTCACTTACAACTGAATTTTACCAATTACTTTATCTTCTATTCTTCAAGTTATAGTCTTGACGTTTTGTGTTACCCTCCTTAACGTGTATTTTATGTTTTCTTTCTAAACTTTGATTTAAAACAAAAAAATAATAAAATGGCGATGTCCTCATGTAACTTTATACTTTACAGCTCAATTAAAAAAAATCCAATTTCTATTTCGTTTCAAAGGGAAGACAACTCCCATATTGTAAATAAATAAATAAAAAATAATCTTCTGAGGCAGTTCTAAATTGAAATTTGAACTGTTTAGCAAAGCTGGGTCAATGAAAAGGCAAAGGTTTTGATTATGGGTGGGACAGCAAGATTTATTAAGCACACCAAATTGTGAGAGGCCGACACAACAATTGCACTGTTGTTTGTGTGACGTAATTGTTATATGTTCGTACCAGGCAAACACATAAATAAAAGAAAGGAAACCGAGCCATTCAAATCTAATGTCGAAAGGCGCTTGAGGATTTGTAAAAAAAAATATATATATATAATAAAAGAAAATAAAAAATTAAAAGTAAAAAATACTATATTATTTTATTTATTGCGAACTGTTATTCTCATCTTTATTAGTTGTTGTTTTACAAAATAGTTGGCCGAAACGTCGTGAAACAACAACTAATAAAGATGAGAATATTAGTCCGCCATAAATAAATTAATATAAATAATACTCATCTCAATAATGAATTCCAATTAAAATAATATATATAAAAAATAAAAATTGATAAAATAATGTTGATAAATAGATGAATTGATAGATTTATATTGATTATATTCTATTAAATCGATTCTGTATTTAAATTACTATATATTATTGATTGATTGTAATCTCTGGAGACAATCGCCTTCCGGGCCTAGTTTTGTTCACTACAGCGTCTGTTGTGGCTAAATAGTCCAATTTTAGATTTGCGGCTACGTTGGCAGTTACTGCAGGTATAGTTAACAGTAGTGATGGTGGGGGTGACAGAGGTGGACTGTATCCTCTCTTGCCTGTGGGTTCTCTTTTCTTCACATTGTCTTTTTCTTTTCTTTTCTGCTAATCTGATGCCGTCCTTGACCTTTGCTGTGCGATAGGATATCTCTGACTCGAGATCTTGTGGTTGAATTGTCTTCAGGTTTCTGTTGCAGGTGTCCTTGTAGGGCAGAGTAGTTCGTCCGATTGATCGCGTTCAAGAGACGAGCTTGCCATACAAGATGCCCTTTGGGATGCGACCAACTTCCATCCTGCACACATGACTTAGCCAATGCAAGCGTCTCTGAGTTAGAATAGCAAACATGCTGGGTATGTCAGCCTAGGACAAGACAACTATGTTTGGGACTCGATCTTGCTATGACATGCCTTTCTTTACAGGCGTTTAAAATTGTCGTAGACTCTTGACAACTCAATATGTTATTGCTATACATCTTATGAGATAAATGACCAATTTTTATGATTTCAGGTTTAAATGAACAGCTACAGCAGGAATTGGAATACACAGTACTAAAGCCTGATTGTCACAGCTGGTCAAATTCAAAAATGCAATCTGGACGTCAGGACACTTTACAAGAATGATATGCAATTAAATTCTGTTTTAAACTCAGAAAAAATGTAACAGAAACGTATGGGATAGCTTCCCTACATTTATATCTGATCTACCTCTGCATTCCATGTTTAAAAAGGATGTGTCCTCTATAGTATCAGACCTGACCGAATGGTTAATTGTAGGCATAGACCGATTCATACCATCCAGAAAATTCCAACAAAAACCTAACAGCCACCCATGGCTGTTCTCCCCAGAATGTGCTGCTGCCATCGCGCACAGAAATCACTTTTTCCATAGCTACCAACATAATAAATATATTGAGACTAAAGCTGCTTTCAGGATTGCCAGCAAACACTGTAAAAGAGTAATAAAAAATGCAAGAGAGCTATATGCTCAGTCCATATGGAATGTTTCAGACTGCTTTTGGATTATCTTGCATGAATCGAGCATCAGTTTTTGAGTGACATAAGACATTCAAGGAAGGCATGGAGTCTCTGAGGGATGATGAGAGGTGTGGGAGGAGTAAGGAAGTCAGAACACTAGAGTTGATTGGCCAAATAAAGAATTTCATGGATAAGGACAACCATGTGTCTATAGAGACAATAAGAGCACAGTTTGATGTCAGTGTTGGAACTGTACACACAATTATTTATGATTAACTGAAGATGCAGATTTGCATAAAGTTTGTCCTAAATGTGGTCAGAGAAATCAGAAAGAAAGATGTTGTTATGACAGCAGGGAGATAATCGAGCTGATCAATTCAGATCCCACACTTCTTGATGTTCTGGTGACCTGCGATGAACGCTGGATCGACTACTGTGATCCAGAGACAGAGACAGAGTTTCCAGTGGAAGCATGTTGACTCTCCCAGACCCAAGAAGGCCAAACAGACCAAATCCACCCAGAAACTTATGATGATCCCCCCCTTTTTTTTTTTGACAGCCTGGGCATGATCTACATGTACTGGGTTCCCACTGGACAGACAGTCAACAAGGAATACTATGTTGACATTTTAAAGGAGTTCAGGAAGAGATTCCATCGGAAGAAGCTGGCACTCTTCAAATCCGGCTAGTGGCATTTCCACCAGAACAATACACCAATCCTTGTCACAGACTATTTTATCAAGAAGAGCATTAAGACAGTTCCTCAGTCTCCTTATAGTCCAGACCTTGTTCCATATGACTTTTGGTTATTCCCTAAGCTCAAGGAAAACCTAAAAGGCTGTTGGCATGAGGCAATTGAGGAGAGGAAAGAGGTTGTGATGAGGGGCATTGACGTGCTCAGACAAGAGAATTTTCATGGGCCTTCCAGAAGTTGTTGGAATCGTATAACAAGTGCACTACAGCCGAAGGAGTCTACTTGAATTATTTTGGAATATTTTGACTACTGTTTTCATCTTAAGTGTGATTCCAATAACGTCTAATCTTAGAAGACCTTCGACCCTCTTCAGGTGTATCTTGTCGAAGGTGTGAATTTTTCTGTCAAACTTGGGAATCTGTACTGAATTTCAAGCAAAATCCTTTATGTAATTCACGGTAGTAGCTTGCGTGCTCTCGTTTCCTCAGTCATGACTCGATAAAAACAAGTTTTACGTAATTTGTTGTTATATTCTTAGTATCACCTGCACTGAGAATTGAACCTTCAACCTCTAGAACTGAAATTTACATAAGATTAATAGCTGATGCTGTACAGATTCCCAAGTTCGAAACAGAGTCACAAATTTGAATCTGAAGAAGGTCGGATGTTACATTGGCTGAAACGTTGCGAGAATAAACCTTTAGATGGGGCCCTAGTCCGAATAATCCAATTAATAGGGCCAATAAATGTTGAGTGTCTTGGCTCGTCTTTAGGTTTCTGGACACAATTTCCATCAGCGCCAATGGCTGGGATCGTTTGAGGAGATTGTTTCGTCTTGCATAATTTTACAAGATCAGACATCAAAGCAATTAGCATAAGAAATGCTGATGGAGATAAGATTAGGCTGCTCTAGAGATTCCACTAATAGTGGCCATTATGAGGTTCAAAACTGAATTTAGAGTTTCCCTTCTCCTGGACTGATTTACTTAGCAAAGGGAGAGAATTCAGTTGATCTTATTATCCTGTCTATAACGGAGTGAGCGACGAATTTCCTTATGATATTAATGTGAAAGAGATTGTAACACCATCAACAGCACTTTACTTAAACTCAACTTGCCATTTCCATAATAACCATTATACCACACTTACCTTGTGCATATATATATATATATATATATATATATATATATATATATATATATGATACAATAGAAAAATGCGAGCATGGAAATTAATATGGTTAAGCTTAAACAAAGGACTTAAGCAAAGGACTAGTTGTTAAAACTGGAAAAGACAAGGGCAAGATATTCTAGTAAAAAATATGATAAATTTATAATTTAGAATATTGCAGCATTAAGAATTGATTATATGATGTTAAATTGAATTTTTAAAAAAATATATATACAGGGTGACCCAAAAAAAACAGAAGCTAAATGGAGGCCATCTAGAATATATGCTGCAGAACGGAGAAAAAAAAGGCCAAAGACCCTAGTGTTTTGATGTGATATTTTGAATATAATAAACTAGTTATGGCCAAAGTTTCATTTCATCTGGACAAAACACTAAGAAACAGGGCCTAATTAGAGTTAGGCCCGTTTTTGGGGGGATTACCCTGTATTTACATATGCAAGGTATATATATATATATATATATATATATATATATATATGTGTGTGTGTGTGTGTGTGTGTGTGTACGTGTGCGTGTGTGTGTATCCATACATACACACACATACATACACTCATATACCAACCACACACACAGCATATATTTGGCTAACAAATATATATATATATATATATATATATATATATATATATATATATATATATATATATATATATATATATGTTTACTGCTTTGAGGGAAAGAATTCCAACAAAGTGCTCGATTACAAAGAAAAACTTTTTCAATATAAGAGTTTAATATTTATTTATTTTATTGTACAGAAGTTCAGAAAAAACATTGGTATCGTCGGTTTCAAGCCCAACATAAAGGGGACCAGTTAATGATAAAACATAAATGAAGTTAGGCTCTCGTCAGCCATGTTGTTTCTGTCTGAGGAAAAAATTTTCAGGCCCGCATTTATTTTTTTATAATGATGTTCATTTTTATTTAACTATATCTTATTCCTATCTCTGTATATTTTATTTTATTCTAATATGAATTTTCTAATTTTTTAATTTTTTATTTAATGCATTTTAGTAAATATGTACTGTTCTGTTTTTGCATGGTTTCCGGTCTGCCTTCTGTTAATTTTAGCTGGTGCAAGGGAGATAATTAATTTTTCTTATAGATTTTCCTTCTTTGTTCCAGTTAAGGGGAGATAATCCATGTTTTAGTTGGTCCAAAGGAGGTAATTAATCTATCTTATTTATTTTTTTAACCTTTTTTATTTTATTTTTAATAGTTTAAGGAGGTATGCAGGCTATTTGATTTCTAAGTCTTTAATATATGTGTATTGTATTCTTTAAGGTAGCCATAATTTTCTTCATTTTTATACTTAATTTTTATACTTAATATTTATACTTACAATTGTCTAAATGTCCATTTTCACTTTACTAATTTATGCGCTAAGTTGATGCATCTAGAATACTCTTGAAGATATTCCGTTAGGTGGGGTCTTCGTTCATTGTTCGGTCCTCCCAGTTTATTAGGAGCGCTTGGTCCTATGTAAACAGGCTTTGAGGGTCTCACTGCGTACGTTCAAACAGGTCTTTTGAGGGTCATTAATAGTCTTTATAATGTGGTATTTTTCCACATCACAAAGTGGGCACCATTTTGAGGCCAGTGAGTATGCTGGTCTTCTCTCTATGATCCTCCATTTAATGCTGAAAGGTGTTCCATTGTCTTTTAGTTGCCATACTCGGGCGGCTAGTGTTGTCTTAATCCTTGTTTTTCCCTGAAGGAACTGTTGTGCATGTAAAAACTCTGTTTAAACATCCCTTTCGTCATGCCTATGTATATTTCTGGTGTATCCTTATGCATATAACAATACACCAGAAATATTCATAGCCTGCATACCTCCTTCAACTATTTAAAATAAAATAAAAAAAGGTTCAAAAATAAATAAGATAGATTAATTACCTCCTTTGGACCAACTAAAACATGGATTATCTCCCCTTAACTGAAACAAAGAAGGAAAATCAATTAGATAAATTAATTATCTCCCTTACACCAGCTAAAATTAACAGATTAAGAGATAGGGATAAGCTATAGTTAAATAAAAATGAACATCATTATAAAAAAAAAAATAAATGCTGGCCTGAAATTTTTTCCTCAGACAGAAACAACATGGCTGACGAGAGCCTAACATCATTTACGTTTTACCATAAACTGGTACCCTTTATGTTGGGCTTGAAACCGACGGTACCAATGTTTTTCTGAACTTCTGTACAATTAAATAAATAAATAAATAAATATATATATATATATATATATATATATATATATATATATATATTGTACTAGAAACTAGCGCCGATTAAATGAGGTTTAACAAATGTTCCAGATTTCCAATACTGTTATTGTCATCAAAATCGGTGAAATCACCCATTTTTTCAATCAAATCGATTGATTACCTGTTCTAATCAGGGACCCATTTGATTAACGATTTTCGATACTTATATCAAAACTGGATTTTGATTTACCCTTCTACCAGACTAATTTACTTAGCAAAGGGGAATAATTCTGTGTGTTTTTACGTTTGAGAAAATATATACACTTTTAACATGTGTTATTACGGTAATCAAGAAAAATAATGACTTTATATTTAAATGCTTAGAGAAAATGTATCGGAATCGGGGAAAATATTGGAATCGTCCTATCACTACGATGTAGGTAGAAGAATAACTTATTTTGCCTTTGGTAATATTTATTTAATGTATATTTATTTTTTCACCCATTTTTTTTTTTTGGCTATTCTGCAAAATCACCCATTTTTTTTTTTTGGCTATTCTGCAAAATCACCCATCTTTTTTTTTTTTTTTTGGCTATTCTGCAAAATCACCCATCTTTTTTTTTTTTTTTTTGGCTATTCTGCAAAATCACCCATCTTTTTTTTTTTTTGGCTATTCTGCAAAATCACCCATCTTTTTTTTTTTTTTTGCTATTCTGCAAAATCACCCATTTTTTTTTTTGGCTATTCTGCAAAATCACCCATTTTTTTTTTTTTGGGCTATTCTGCAAAATCACCCATTTTTTTTTTTTTGGGCTATTCTGCAAAATCACCCATTTTTTTTTTTTTGGCTATTCTGCAAAATCACCCATCTTTTTTTTTTTTTTGGCTATTCTGCAAAATCACCCATTTTTTTTTTTTTTTGCTATTCTGCAAAATCACACTTTTTTTTTTTTTGTTGGCTATTCTGCAAAATCACCCGTTTTATTTTTTATTGTTCTTCTTTGAATTGAATTTTTTTTCTTTATCTTCATTTTAGGTGAGTCACATTTTCTATCTGGCACTGACTTTTTTCACTCCCGGACATACAGGTAAATAAAGATTATTTTGCTATAAAATATTGTTCACATTCACAAAATACAAGGGTAACTCCAAAATTAATGCCTCCTATTTTTTTTTTTATTTCACGAGACTGGATCAGAGGGGATTACAAAGTGAACTGTTATGATAACTGAACTTAGCATTCATGACCTGAAAGTTTCATCTCTCTGTTGCAGATATTGACAGTGTGAGACTCTAAGAAACCAACCCCTGTCATGGAAGTGCGTCAGAAACAGAGATGTGTCATTGAATTGAATCTATGATCCCTCCCTATAAAACATTCGCAACAAGCACTCGTCTAGCTATGACAACTATCAGCAATTTCCCTCGCTCTCTATCTGTGCATAAAACTAAACGGAAACTTCATGAGTAGAGCTTTTTCCCCAAAAATTATTTGTTTCTGGAACACAATACCATAGAGCTGCTTTGCAGTTGACTATGACATGATCATTTTCAAGTCCAACGTAAACAAGTTTTTGATGAGCTATCTTTTTAAACACATTAATTTCTAACCAATTTCCACCATAACTGATCATCACAGTGTTGTCTCACCCAACACTCATTAATCCTTATCCTTGAGTGGCCCCCAGGACTTCATAGGCTCTAATTCCTCTTTCTCACAGAAGAAAGAAATGGTGATATTCTATCCCTACTTTGTTGTTACTTTTATGTTAGGTGCTCGACTGAGCTCTAATCTATGATGCCTCCCTATAAAACATTCACAACAAATACTCGTCTAGCTAAAACCACTTTTAGCAATTTCACTCACCCTCTATCTGTGCCGAAAACAAAACGGAAATTCCATGAGCAAAGTTTATTTCCCAGAACTGTCTATCTATGGAACCCAATACTGTGTATCTGCTTCCCGGCTGACTATAACATGGTCGTCTTCAAATTTAATTTGAATAAATTCCTATTGAGTCATCGTCTTAGCCTACCCAAGTTCCACCGTAACTGATCTTGTTGTTTCACTATCTAGCTAACCCTTATCCTAGAGTGACCTCCAGGCCTAGATTGGTGGTGACCTTCCTAAGTAAAAAAAAAAAAGAACATACTGAAACCATTGATGGTGTGAAACTCTACGAAAGCAATCCCTGTCATGGACGTGCGTCAGAAACAGAGATGAGTCATTGATATATACTGGCAAAAGTGCATTGAGAATGGTGGTGACTATGTAGAAAAATAATTTTTGGGATACAAAAAGCTGCTTGTTTTCATGGCACCACTTCTGTTTTCGTAGCTCTTCAACGTTTGGACTTTTAAAAAAATAGGAGTTTTAAAAATAGGAGGGTTTACTGTGGGAACGACCCTTGTACATCAATCATATGTAATCTGAAAAAATAAAATATTCAAGCAGTTAATTTTTAAAAAATGTTAAAATAATGTTGGGGTGGGGATCGTTCGATTTTACTTTTGGAATTTGAATGAATGGATTGCTTTCAGAAAATATGTTGGAATTTTCAAATTCCAACATAATGTTTTCTTCATTGACAAATTCCAGAGACATTATAAATTCAATAAAATTTTGGATTGGCTGATTTTTATTTTTTTTAATTTTTTATTTCATTTACTTATTTATTTATTTATTTATTTTGCTAGAGACAAAAAAAAATCACACATAAATTTTTTTATTAGGTTTATCTACAAAGATATGAAACCTCTTTCAATCAATCCAGAAAATCGATAAAAAGATGAGCAAGACACGATACATGGCGAACTTCCACTGCAAACAAAAAATGCCACCATGAAATCATTAAGAAAATCTACAATCTACAATCAAACTAAATTTGATACAAATCAACTTTAGTATATGCCCGTCTTGCCCACCACATTTCATTTATGAATGCCCAACAGTCTTTTTTATTTCCATGCAATGATAATCACACCTTGATATCACCTGCAAAATCTATTATAGTCTACATTGCACTGTAGAGAACCTACTGTTGATTTTATAAAATTATTTTTATATCTAATAGCTTGAATTAAACTTTAAAATGCAAAAGTCAAGTATCATGGTTCAATTGTGCTCTAAACAGACACATTCATTTTATAATGTTGTTACATAACGAGGGGGGAATTTATATGTCGTGTTATTGCGTCTCGTGTTACTAAATATCTCTATAGTGGCTTCTTTAGTATCTGAACCCTAAGGTATCGTGTTGCAGTTTATTTATGTTCCGTGATCTTCTAAGTGGGTTGCGTGCGTATGTGTCAGACATAACATAAACACGTACATGTATTTCGACATACCTCATCAACTTTTCAACTACATCGTTAGTCTTTTGGTCCATCTGGAATTTCATCTGTTCTTGGATGGAAGCTGGAACCTGTGGACGAATGCATTTCAACTCCAAGACGATGGCTGGCTTTATATAGTTTTTTTTTTATTTCACTTCCCAGGTGTCGATTGCAGAATCTTTGCTTGGGTGGTTAATTCTGGGTCTCCATTTTGAGACACGTCAGCTCCCACCTTGGTGAGGGGGTGGGGATGACTTGTTTAACCGTCCGCTCCTTTTGACATCCTCTTTCCACCTCATTTATTTTCTCAGCTAACCAGAACACGTGACAACAGACACTTACTTTTGATGCTGCTCAACTTTCTTCCGATGCAACTTGTCTAATTTACACCTCAACATGTTTTGACAACGTTTATTAAAATATAACTCCACATCTCATCTCTTGTTTACTTCCAAGATAGATAGCTAGCTAGATAGATAGATAAATAGATATATATATATATATATATATATATATATATATATATATATATATATATATATATATATATATATATATATATATATAGATAGATAGATAGATAGATAGATAGATAGATACAAAAATAGAGTGATAGATAGATAAACAGATACAGATAGATAAATAGATAGATAGATAGATAGATAAATAGATAGATACAAAGATATATATATATATATATAGATAGATAGATAGATAGATAGATACAAAAATAGAGTGATAGATAGATAAACAGATAGATAGATAGATAGATAGATAGATAGATACAAAGATATCTATCTATATATATATAGAGAGAGAGAGATACATAGATACAAATATATATATAGATAGATATATAGATAGATACAAAAATAGATTGATAGATAGATAAACAGATACAGATAGATAGATATATATAGAGATATATATATAGATAGATAGATACAAAGATAGATATATATATATATACATAGATAGATAAAAAAAAAAATATATATATATATATATAGATACAAAAATAGATTGATAGATAGATAAACAGATACAGATAGATAGATAGATAGATAGATAGATAGATAGATACAAAGATATATATATATATATATATATATATATATATATATATATACATAGATAGATACAAATATATATATATATATATAGATACAAAAATAGATTGATAGATAGATAAACCGATACAGATAGATAGATAGATAAATAGATAGATTAATCGATGGATAGATAGATAGCTAATTTCTCTTCTGTTCCACAACTATATAGCAATGTTTTCTTCATAAAAAAATTACAAAGACATAAATTCGGTAAAAATTTGGATTGGCTGATTTGTATTTTATTTTTATTCTTTATTTTATTTTCTGCTAGAAACAATCTGCAGTCAGTCAAAATTTGGTACAAATTAACTTTAGCATATACCTGTCTTGTCCACTAAGGTTTATTAATAAATGTTCAACAGTCTTTTTTTATTATTCCCATTCAATGATAATCACAGCTTGATATGACTTCCAAAATTGTCAATAATTCTGATAAAATCCTCTTCTGACACTGATTGGGGTTATTATGATCTACTTCAGTCCAAGAATAGTTTAAGGATTGTTTTGAAATCAAATCTACTGATGAAAGATGATCTGCATATAATTAAATGGTGATAAAATAAAAACTGAAAGGTCTGCAAATCAATAATGAAACAAGTGAAGTATGCATAGTCCACTGTAAGTGCACAGCGAACGAGGTATAAAAAAAATGACTAGGTTCAGCATTTGACTCCCACCCACATAGTTCCAAAAGTCCCCAGGGATGTCAAATCCTGGTGAAAATGAACAAACGGTGCAGTTTTAGGCCTTAACATATGTAAATTTGAGTTCTGCCCCGTGGAAAAAAATGAAATGACCAAGTTCATTATTTGCCCCTCCCCTCCCCAATTAGTCCCAAAAGTCCCCAAGGCCTTAACATATTTAAATTTGAGTTCAGCACCATGCAAAACTGCTAAATAGACATACACAGAAAATGGTAAAATAGTCCCAAAAATTAAGTGTTTTTATTAGCCCTAAAAGAGCCCCTGGGGTACACTCAAGAGTTATCGCGAAGTATAGACAAACAAAATTATATAGAAATCAGTTAGTTACAACTTTTCAGAAAGTTTTATAAAAATCCAAGACATCATTTTTTTTTAATAAGCACAAAAGTGTCAATTTTAGCCATTTTAACTCGAAAGGCACCTCCAAGAAGGTAACCGAAGTTTTCTTGGAAAATCCGTTTTGTTACATTTTTACTCATATCATGTTTAAATGTTTGTGCAAAATTTCAAAAAATACAAGCATAGTTATTGAAAAAATTGCAGACTGACGAACAGACGAACAGACGAACGGACGAAGGTGAATTTACAGGTCCAACCTCCTTTTGTCAGGGGACCAATAATCATACATAAAAGAAAATCAGTTTGTAATAGCAAATAATAACTAATAATAAAATAAATAATAATAATAATAATAATAATAATAATAATAACTAATAATAATAACTAATAATAATATAATAATAATAATAACTAATAATATAATAATAACTAATTATATAATAATATAATAATAATAACTAATAATAATAATAATAATAATAATAATAACTAATTATATAATAATATAATAATAACTAATAATATGATAATAACTAATAATATAATAATAATAACTAATAATATAATAATAATATATAATAATAATATAATAATAGCTAATATAATAATAATAATAACTAATAATAACTAATAATATAAGAATAATAACTAATAATATAATAATAATAACTAATAATATAATAATAATAACTAATAATATAATAATATAATAATAATTGATAATATAATAATAATAATAAGTAATATAATAATAATAATAATAATAATAATAACTAATAAGATAATAATATGATAACTAACAGTATAATAATAACTGATAATATAATGATAATAATAACTAATAATATAATATAATAATAATAATAATAATAATAATAATAATAATAACTAATAATATAATAATAATAATAACTAATAATTAAACTAATAATAGCTGTGTCTGTTGTTGGCATTCGTCAGTCTAGAAGACAGGTTGTGACTGTAGAGGTTGAGGTTGAACAACGTCTACTGTGGCTGAATAAGCCTATCTTCGATCTACATTGTCGGTTGCAGACGTCGGAGGTGAAGGTGATCTGTTGGATTTTGTTGACTGACCTTCTGAAATAGTCTTTTGGTCTCCGCCCATCCTGCGATGGACCTTTCCATCTGTGTCTACTAATTTGTATTCTCCAAAGCTACAGAAATTACAGGGTGAACACTATCCCCGCTTCCGTCTCCAACAACTGTTACTTGTGTAATCTATTCTAATAAATCCATATTCCTGGGTTTGTCTGTTTGTTCACAATGACGTTATAGCATATGTTATGACGTCACATATGACGTCATGTACAGGGGGAATGAAAGTAGATTCCCCAGGCAGTTAATTAATGTAAAATAATAAAGTTGTAGTAGTTAAAAGAAACATGTTGATTATTATACGTTTGTTTATTGCAATACTAGACATCCACATTAGCGGTAGTGCAAATATAATTATCACAGTTTTAAAATGTTTCACAGTGAAGTAACTGGAGTGAGAGGACTTAATGTATAGAGAGCGAAACTGCTTACTGTTTGCATTGTAGGAATACATGTTTGAGAGAGGTAGTTTGTTCAGAATAAATGTAATAATTTTTAAGTGGTGATGTGATGTAATTTATGCATATTTTTTTGCAGAACACACTTGAAGAATGTCAAAAGTTTGCTTTGGTTATTGTTTTTTTATTGAAACTATAGATGAAGGGAAAAATCGACTTTATTTTATTATATAGATTTCATGAGTAGCATATTTCTTGAAGAGGTGAGGATAAAATCACCCTGTATAATAATAAAGCTATTTTTCCTCGAACCTGCACATATATTATCTGACAAAACAGGTTATAAATTATTTTTAATTACTTTACCAGAAAACATACCAAAAATAAAAACCTAACAATGGTACATATTATGATTTGTACGATTTTTAAAGGAATATTATTGAATTTATAAATCAACTACTAGAGGAATACCCGTCCCAGGACAAGCAAAAAGTAATTCTATAAAAACAAACAGGTTTTATGTCGCCATACGATCGTTAAAATCAAAATGTGATGATGCAAAATGTATGTTTAGAATGTGTGGAGAAAGTTTGATGTCAGGATCATTGAATATTTATTTTAAACGCAATTTATTCACGGCAGAAACATTAAATTATTTACAGAACGAATTCAGTGTCTGGCAAAGCCGCCATGTTGCTTTTACTCTCCATAGAACTCTGTAGTCTTTTTTTAAGGACCTATAAAGGGTGATAACTCTTACTTTACTTTTGGAGAATTATTCTCCTTTTTGTCGTTATAACAAGAATACTTATTCTAATTTTGATCAAAATCTATTACTTGATTTAGGTTTTAGAAAATTCTAGAATTTAAGCTTAGGGAGTTTTAAAACGAACTTAAAATTAAGGGAATCTTGCTTGATTGTTGTTCGTAAGTACTATGGATCAAATTTAATACAAATCCGAAATATTTGAATTTTTCAAATGGGAGGCCGCGTCAATATTATACATTTAAAAACTCTTTAAAGAAATTGAAATTAACTGAAGTGGTACCTATTATTAAAATTTCAGAAAAATCAAAGATATCTTAATTTTTACAAGTGGCTTTTATCCTCTTTTTTATCTGCAGCAGTTGTGTTTCATACTTCATAAAAATCAAGTAACTAGTTTATAAACTTTATATTACTTCATTTTTATTAGTTGTAGTGCTATCAACTTATTAATTTATGCAAATATTTTTCATTTTATGCAAAAAAAAAAAATATCTAGACCGGTGGTTCCCAACCTATTTTGGGCCATGCCCCACCTAAGCATTTCTAAAATCCTGATGCCTCCCCTTTGTGATATTTAATTTTTGTTATTAAACATCCCTCTGTTATTCAGTGAAGTAAGCTTAAAAGGCCATTAACTTGTATCTAAACAAGGTTCCAAAGAACATGGCATCAATGAAAGAGAAAAATTTTAAAACGAAAGGACATGCCTTAATACAAAGATTCACTATGAAACAATTCACTGTTAATATAATAATAATAATAATAATAGTAATAATAGTAATAATAATAATAATAATAGTAATAATAATAGTAGTAGTAGTAGTAATAATAATAATAATAATAATAATAATAATAATAATAATAATAATAATAATAATAATGATGAAAAAAATAACTCATTCTCAAATTGCCCTATAGTCTTTGGTATAGTAAGTCCAAGGGTGCACGTCCTGCCCATGCCCCACCAAAATATTGCCATGCCCCACCGGTGGGGCATGCGCCCCACGTTGGGAATGACTGATCTAGACTCAAATCAAACCAGGAACTTATATTATACAACCAGCAATATCGGACGTTGCTTGGGGCAAATTTCTATTAAAACTCTTACCACTTCACTATTCTTCTCTCTTTCTCTCTTCTCATGTTCTCCCCTTCAACTTTTCAACACCTTTTTCTGTCCATTCAGCCCATTCCTCTCTCTGAACATAAAGGCACACACAGGCAACTCGTTTTTATAGGTTTCTCAAGGAGTAAGTCGACATATGATAAATTAACTCTTTGATAAATAAATAAGAGTTATTTCCCTTAAGTTAGTACATAAAATTTCTGGAAAACAGACTCTTCCTGATAAGTTCTGCGCTAGTGTAAGGCCAAAGAATAAATAATATTTTTCTAAATTTTACATATTATTTATCCAGAGCAACGCCGGTCAAGAAAATACCAATTTTGTGGGTGTTTATTTTGCTATTGTTCAGTTTAAACAAGGCATACATACGTATGTCCATACATACATACATACATGATGATGATGATGATAATTGCAACGTCTTGCCAGACGAGTGCCACTCCCTCGGACACTTAAAATCCATGAGCCCAAATGCCTGAGGGAGTATCTATATACAGATGATGTTACAGAGTCTTAGCTTTGTACGGCAACTAAGTCTCTTTCTCGCTTCAAAATGTTGAGATCCAGCAACAAGCAAGAGTGAGATAGCCAGCAACATATTAAACTGCAGACCAGCTTAATGCGGGTACTAGTCTCCTGCTTTATGGTTTTTTAAATCAGAGATTTGCTTCTAGAAAGGTTGCCTTCACCACCCCAACACATATATACATACACACAAATATACACGGCGCTAGTTGGCCGTTGACTCCGAAAAAGGGTTCATTTGCTCGTTGGAAGGTGTTGTTTTTAATCCTTCAGGGAGACTAGCCGCCCTCCTCACCAAACAAGTCTGGTAGGGGAACCAGTTTAGTCGCCGATGACCCGACCATCAGGCAGGTAGTACTGGGTTACATGGTACCAGTAGCATATGACATGACCTGACCACATACATACATACATACATACATACATACATACATACATACATACAGAAAGACAGACAGTCAGACAGGCAGACAATTGCCTTTTTCCTTATAAATTTCCAATTACTGCTGTTGATTGAGAAAAATAAACGAAATTATACTGGATAAAAATACAAGTCATAAAATTAACGATTACATTTTTGTTTATTTAATCTTTAATCAAAACTTGATACAGAAATTTAATTTTTTAATGACATTAACACACTTATCAAATTAAATTATGATGTCATGTTTGTATGCATCGTTTTAAATTATGTCATTTTTTTGGTGCCTAGTGTTACCAGATCAGGCTGTCTGAAGACACTGGTTTCCTGGCTTAAAATGTACCAAACATTGGTATTATTGCATATTTCCTTTCTTTTTGCAAAACACAATCATGTTCTGCAAAGTAAGAAAAAATCAAAGGCGAGAAGTTTCCTCTACAAAACACCCAAACCAAACACCATGAATAAATATTTGAAAATATAAATATCCTAAATGATAAGGACGTTTTTCTAAGATTACCGTATCCAGAATTGAATAATACAAAAGGATTGATATGCTTTAAAACAAAACGATTAAACCAAATGCCATGAATAAATATTTAAATATATATATAACTTTAAGCATAAAAACATCTTCCAAATTATTTGACTCGGCATTCAACACCTGAAAAGTGTTGATGTGCCATAAAACAAAATAAGCAACCATCTATAATATAAATCTCACCTGTCTGTTTAAATGTATGTATGTATGTATGTTTGTTTGTGTGTCTGCCCAAAACTTTCAATAGAGGGGACGGATTTTCACGAGATCGGTATCGTTTTGAAGCTCGACCCTTAGGAAGACAAATATCGAAAAATTGGCTAAAAACATTATTTCCATTACCTTCAACTGGGCACTTTTTTTACAGGGAGGTTTCAATTTTTTCACCAATATTTTCGATTAACTAACCTTAATTTTCACCTTCACCACTTCCGGTTTTCCAATGGACACAACGGCAGAGACGTTACCTTTTTTTTTCTTTTTCACGTTCATTTCCTCCTTCGCGGTGCCTGCTACCACTTTTTTTTTTTTTTGCTCAACACACACCTCCAAACAATCGGGCAATGCTGGGCACCCAGGCTAGTATTTTTATATGTACTTTTCAATTTTGATGATGTCATGTTTTCATGTGTAATTTTAAATTATGATATCATGTTTTTCTGTGTACTTTTAAATTATGATATCATGTTTTTATGTGTAATTTTCAATCATGATATCATGTTTTTATGTGTAATTTTAAATTATGATATCATGTTTTTATGTGTAATTTTAAATTATGATATCATGTTTTTATGTGTAATTTTAAATTATGATATCATGTTTTTCTGTGTACTTTTAAATTATGATATCATGTTTTTATGTGTAATTTTCAATCATGATATCATGTTTTTATGTGTAGTTTTAAATTATGATATCATGTTTTTATGTGTAATTTTAAATTATGATATCATGTTTTTATGTGTAATTTTAAATTATGATATCATGTTTTTATGTGCAATTTTCAATCATGATATCATGTTTTTATGTGTAATTTTAAATTATGATATCATGTTTTTATGTGTAATTTTAAATTATGATATCATGTTTTTTCTGTACTTTTAAACTATGATGTCATGTTTTTATGTATACTTCTAAATTATGATATCATGTTTTCATATGTACTTTTAAATTTCGATATCATGTTTTTATGTGTACTTTTAAACTATGATGTCATGTTTTTATGTGTACTTTTAAATTATGATGTCATGTTTTTATGTGTACTTTTAAATTATGATGTCATGTTTTTATGTGTACTTTTAAATGTACGTATAAGCACAAAGAAATCTAAACGGACGTCAGAAATACTTCACCAATGTACGAACGTAGTTTGTATTAATTACAGCAAATCAAGAAAAGCCATGTTTATATTTAAGTTTTATTTCTATTTCCCGAACGATTGCTGGGTTTTCAATCCTGCCTGTTTGTTTATACGTAGATTAAATTTGTCTGCTAAAAAGAAAATATTTAACTTGAATTTTAAATGTCTGAAACGACCTGCCATGTTGATCTTGTAAATAATCAGGTTGTGAGTCAGAAAGACATTTCCTGCTAAACTGTATTTAAAAAGAAAACAGGAAATAAACAACAACAAAAGAAATAGAAAAATTAACAAAAAGAAACAGAAAAATTAACAAAAAAAGAAACAGAAAAATTAACAAAGAAGAAACAGGGACTGAAAAATTCTTTTTTCTTTCCTTTTCTTTTTTTTTCTTCTTTTCTTTCACCCCCCCCCCCCACTGTCCTGTATTTGTTTTTTCTTTCTCTTCCTTGTCTTTGCTTCTTCTTCTTCTTCTTCTTCTTCTTCTTCTTCTTCTTCTTCTTCTTCTTCTTCTTCTTCTTCTTCTTCTTGTCTTTTCCTCCATATTTATTGGTTAAAATCAAGTTCCGCGTGTCTTCAGTTTAAATTCTTCCTCGGCTGATCGTTCTGCTTTACAATGAATGCCCTGGAAAAGTCTCCTCTGATTAATGTTTACCGGTTTTAAAATAAGTAAGCGAACTTGGCTGTGTTTTAGAATAACAGAATATTTTTAAACTGGTAAACATTAATAAGAAGGGACTTTTCCAGAGCATTCGTTGTGAAGCAGAACGATCAGCTAGCTTTGGTGCTGTAAGAGGTCATGTTGGTGATGTTCTCGACGTATGACCAAACAAAGTAGTCCAGCAGGTTAAGGTCGTGGGAGGAGGGATGCCAGTGAGAGAAGAGTACAAAGGCATACCACTCTTTCTGAAGCCAAGCCTGAGTTTCTTTGGACTTGCGGGCCAGCGCCGCCTCCTGCAGCCACAACCAGGGTCTGCCAGCGGCCACTTGATTGCACCAGGAGATCACCACGCTCTTCTGCACATCCAGATACACTTTGGTGTTTGACTTTCAAGCAGACTTCGAAGATGTGAGGTGGCATAATGCGACCCTTACTTGAAACCACACCAAGGACCATAACTGTGGCCGGAAACTTTGTTAAGCTATGAACGGTTTGGATTTGCATTTTGAGGGTGCTAGCAATGGTCTTGTTGCCATTACTTGGATCGGTAAAGAGCATGAGCTGTACAGCGGCGCATCTCCGATCTTGCTCGTTGAACATTGTGTCACTTTTAGACATGATAGAAGGCTCTTATCGCTCTTGGGATTTATACAAAACTGGCCAACTAGTAGATGATCTGCAACAAAAAAAAGAACATCGGTTTTCATCAAACGGAAATGGAATCATGCCGACTTTTCTAGTGCGACAATTTTATCGTTCCACCCTGTATAACTGTATTTCTTTGCTTCTAAACTTTCTTTTTTTCTTTGTACCTGTTTTTTCAATCTGTAGTTTGATCTTCTCTCTCTCTCTCTCTTTCTCTCTATCTATCTCTCTATCTATCTATCTATCTATCTCCTCACTCAGTTCTTTTCTTTCTTTTTGCATTGTTTCCTATATTTCCTTCTTTTTCTTTGTCTTTTGTATTTCTTTTGTCTCCCATTTGTTTTGTTTCTTTCATTTTTTTTTCTTATTTTATTTTATTCACTTTTCCCCTTCCTTTTTTGGGGGGGGTCGATTTCTATTTATCTCTTTTATTTTTCCTTTTCTTTTTTCTTTTCTTTTTTCTTTTCTTTTTTCTTTTCTTTTTTCTTTTCATTTCTTTTCTCTTTTCGTTTTTCTTTTCATCTCTTTTCTTTTCTCTTTTCTTTTCTTTTTTCTTTTACGTCCTTATTTTCTCTTCCTTCTTTTTTCTCTTTTCTTCCCTTTACTTCCTTTTACTTTTTTTCTCCAACATTTCTTCATTGTTTTCCCTTCCTTTCTTTTCTCTTTCTTATTTTTTGAGCTTTTGTTCTTATCGCCTCTTTCCCTATTCTCTTTGCTCTCGCTTTTTTCTTTCCTTTCTTTCTTTATGGCTTTCCATTCTTATTTTCATCATCTTTCTTTCTTCCTTTCCTTTCCTTCATTATTTTCTTGTATTTCCTTTTCTTTCCATGCTTTCACATCCTTCCTTACGTCTCCTCTTTCCTCTTCTCCTTCTTTTTAATTCCTTTCCTTGCGCTACTAGATCAGGCTGTCTGTAGATACTGGCTTCAAAGCCAAAAATGCATCAAACATTACTTTTTTTTCCTTTACAAAACTCAATCATGTTCCGCAAAGTTAAAAACAAAAGCAACATTTTTTTCCTCAGCAAAATAACCAAACATCATTAATAAATAATCAAAGATATAAACAAAATGAAAGGGTTGATATACCGTAAAACAAAACAACCAAACCAAACATTAGGAATAAATATTTGAAGATATAAGCAACTTGAAGCATTATATATTGTTTTTTATTGGAATCCTTTCGGATTAGTATCTGTATATTTACCGCATATTTCGGGGTATGAAACGACCCTTAAAGTTAAAAATCATCTTTAAAAACCAATATTTCATAAGATACCGGGTGTGGCAATGTCCAGCCTAGGCTAAACAAACATGGTTTTGTGATTTAGCAGTCGTTTCATACAACCGATACACGATAAACAAAATATTACGTTGAAGAGCTACAAAGACGGGAGTAGTACTATCAAAACGAACAACCTTTTGCACTCCAGAATTTCTTTTTCTACCGATCCTCACCATTCTCAATGCACTTTTGCCGGGAATTTAATGATGCATCTCTGTTTCTGATGCACATCCATGACAGAGATTGCTTTATTAGAGTCTAACACCGTCAGTATCTGCAACAGACAGATGAAATTTTCAGGTCATGAATGCATAAATTCAGTCATTCTAACAATGCAATTTGAAATCTCCAGCTCATTTAGGTAAAATAAAATTAATAGGAACCATTACTTTTGAAACGCCCCTTCTATCTGCTAAAAAAAATTTTTTTCAACTCTACCGTATATTTCGGTGTATAAGACGACCCTTAAAGTTTAAAAAAATCATTTTTTAAAAACCAATATTTCATAAGATACCGGGTGTAGCACTGTTCAGCCTAGGCTAAACAAACATGGTTTCGTGATTTAGCAGGCGTCTTATACAACCGATATATGATAAACATATGAAAATTTGCTCCAATTTTGTACCTAGTCTTATCTGACAGTTTCCTTATACGCTGAAATATACAGTATTTATTTTTCTGCAGACTGTTATCCTCTTACCACGTTTCGGCCAACTTATCCTTTGGCCTTCTTCAGTCCTGTGGCGCTGTGGATAGAGGCAGTGAATCTCTACAGTTCCAGATGAACATTGTCCGATGATAGCGGTTTCAATCCTACTCAAAGCAGGCCAGAGAATTACTTGGCCAAAAATGCGATGAAACAACAACAACTATGGAAGGCAGTAATTACTGAGGATACAGTTAAGAGACGCAGCATTCCTATCCCGTCGCAGTTAAGACCATCTGAAGAAGGCCAGAGGATGATTTGGTCGAAACGTAGTGAAACAACAACTATGAAGATGAGGATAACAGTCTACAAATAAACACATAAAAGAAATTGAAGTATGAAATATTTTTCCAAAATCACTAGATTCAAAATTAAATAACCCGAAAAGAGTTCGTATATCGAAAAACAAAACAACCAAACCAAACACCACGAATAAATATTAGAATATATAAAGAACATGAAGCATAAACCTTTTTCTAAAATTACTGAATTCAGTATCAAATAACCCGAAAAGGGTTGATATGATGCCAAACAAAACAACCAAACCAAACCAAACACCAGCAATAAATATTTGAAGATATAAAGAACTTGAAACATATCTTTTTTTTTTTTTTTCAAAAATGACTGGATTCGGCAATAAATAGCCAAAAAGAGGTTGATATGCCGTAAAGCAATTAATTTTACTTTCTGCCTTTCCTCTCCCCTTTCCCTTGCCACTTTCCTATTACTTCCTTGACAATTAACCTTGTTTTTCCTATTCCAACATTAAATTCTTGATACCCACCCCCTCCCGATAAAATAAATCCGCTCCAATAATCTTTCCGGTTGTATAATCGAATGTTCAGTTTCAACTCAAAAAAAAAAAATATTATCTGATTTTATTTTTTTCATCATTTTGATTTTTGAGAAATTCTTAAAATATTCCTGATAATCCTGCACATAAAACGATCATGACTTGCGGCCGTCAATGACTGCTACATTAGTGATGTGTTCAGAACACACACGACTTTCCTCACTCCCTACCTCTACCCACAACTAAACGAAAATTCCATGAACATAGTTTCTTTCTGCTGGGGTGGCAACCGTAGAGATTCTGACGATGGACTATTCCTGACGTCACTTCCGGTAACCAGTTTCTACTATCGAGTAGTCTGGGCCTGACTGTGACTTCACTTTGTCCTTCCAGTTGAGTGGAGTCCCATTCATATAATAAACGTTTTTGTATTTTCTGTAAATATATATTTCATTTCACTGTTTCTAAGCCTTCTCGTTCTTCTTTGAACATTTAAACCATAACATTTTCCTAGAGCCATCGGCCTATGTTACACAATGCCGTTTGTCTGCTTCCTGGCTGACTATAACATGGTCGTCTTCAAGTCTAATATGAAACGGTACTGTTTTATTTTGGTGGCAATAGAATGAAAAAGCTTTGACTGGAAGCAATGCCGATATAAGCAGAGAGAACATAGAGTGCATACTATGCCCAAATAATCACCCATCTAGTAATAACCAGGTTCATCATTGCTTAACATCGGTGATCTCAGTTTTTCATTAGTAGAAAGACCTCGAAACTTTTCATTTGGAAAAATGGGAAAGTATGTTATCGGGTTGCTTGCTGTCAAATCTCCTCATCATGTGATTAATTTCTGTTTTATGAGAGGAAGAAATTTTCCAATGAGAATATTTGGGACTGATTAATTTGTCACTTTTGTTTCAGGTTCCAATATTTACCTGACAAAAAGATGGAAAGCAATCTAAGAAATTTATAAAATGTTGATGAATGTTTCAAAATTATTGAGCACATTTTTTTAAATTAAAACTTGGCAGATTTTGGCAAGCTCCACCAACTGACCGGAGCCAACTTAGTATACTTGACCTGGCACAGCTAAAGTAGATGTCCGTACCAGTCGGGGAGACGCTATCAGTCTGACAGTGACTGATTGATGCTGCTGTTTAGTTCTAGGATGACTTTCCCCCCAGGCTTTACCTCCTTTCTGAGAAAAGGTTAATTTATTGCTGAGTTGCTCCTACCATGGAATTCCGATGGGGCTATCCAGGCATTTTTTGTAGGCCAGAGTGCGCTTATTCTAGTGTGCTGGCTTTTCAAAACCACACCTGCCTTTGTGTCTAACCGCCTGTAAAAGAGGTGAATAAAATACTTATTATTTTATATGCCATCTTCTATATCAATACATGAATGTTTGTTAAAAACATATATTTGATAGAATATATAAGTGTGTGTATATATATATATATATATATATATATATATATATATATATATATATATATACAGTGATGATCATATTTATTGGCACGGTAAAATAAAAGTTAAATTTTGTCTAATAAATTCTAAAAAAGGGATTAAATTAAAGAAAATAACAAAGTATATTCAATATCAAAGCTTCAGTTTTCTACTCTTAAAATTAGTGTCGTATTGTTGAGTTTATATATCATGTGTCCATGTGTGTCTAGTATATATAATGGATACGTGTTTCTGTAATCGATACTCATGTATCGTCTAGTGTTTAAAATGTTAAGGACAGTTACTTTTCTTTGTATGGGGTGCCCGTACGTGACGATCTGTTACATGTATATTTAATAGTCTTTCTATGTGTATGTGGGTGTTGTCACATATTATGGCGATAACCAACGGGACGATAACGGACAGCCTTTAACAATGATGAATAGCACCCTTGTCTGATGGGTCACATACCTTATTTATTGTCTCTCTTTCTCCTCTGACATGGAGGCATCTTTTTTCGGAATGGAACAAATATTTCCTAATTTGTATTTCCAAATGTTCCACGTTTTGGAGTTTGCAGTTCTTAACCTTATCCTTCATATTTCCCTTAATTGGTTCGTAGATGCTTCCACCGGATCACAGAGACAACTCTTTTTTATTCAGTTATTCAATTTTCACCCCAAACAAAGCACAGGCGGCTACTATCGAGGACATACGTTGCAGGTATATTATGAAGGGAGTTTAGTAGCAAGGTGTTTGTTCACATTACACTTGAACTTCTGCATGTCAGTACAGTTGAGAAAGCAGAATCCCAGAAGGGAGTTCCAAAGTCTAGCAGTTCTGAGGAAAAACTATTAGAGTATAAGGCTTTCTTATACTTAGGGATCTCTACTGTATAGGGGTGAGATTTAGCTGCTTGTTGGGTTTGGCGGAGGTATTTACGTCGAGGGGGTACAAGTGTTAGTAGTTCGTCAGAGTATTCACCATTAAAATACTTGTAGAAGAGGCAGAGGGATGCAACATTTCGTCAATGGGACAGAGGCTGAAACCTAGATGACAGTTCAGGACCTATCAGGTTGGCGACTCTTTTTTTAACCCTGTCCAGGAGTGAGAAACAATTAGCAGACGCACCAGCCCAAATGTGACAACATACATACATGGGTGAATGGTAGCCTTGTAAAGGTACAGGATACTTTCAGGCGTGAGTAGCTTTCTAGCACGGTAGAGAGAGCCCACCTTCTTTGCAGCAGCCTTGGCAATGCTCTCAATGTATCTTTAAAGGAAGCCACATCGTTGTTTACTAAACCAAATTCCAAACTAACTTTGTTTATGCTTCTCTTCTATTCATAACATTTTTCCTTGGGCCAAAATTCCCCAGTTAAATATTTAACTAAATATTTTAATATTTAACTAACATTCTTTTCTTCTAAAACATTTTTAATCTAAATTATTTAACAGTTAATCATAATAATCGTTCTGGCCCTTGGCCCTGCCCACCACAACATAACACAGATACTACGCTATGATCATAGCAAAAATATATCACAATACAATAGCATGACTTGTATATTTAATCTGACTCTGTTTAATAAATTTTATTCTTGACAATGTTTCATAACCGAAATGATATATCAAGTCAAAATATAGAATCCAAAGAAACATGGGTTTTTATCCTACATTGATCTTCGCTTATTACCTTTCTCCCATCTATACCTACAAAAGTCCATCTATATAAAACACGAAAATAATCTTTTTATCCGCTTTACATGCCCTAACCCTAACACTTAAAATCCACCTCAATTATAAAACATTTACAATTACAGGGTCAACTCCAACCTCATCCCAAAGAAAATAGTACTCATAAAATCGTTAACAGAATCCACAAGCCATTTTTGAAAATTAAACCTTATTTGGTGCAAATAAATTTCTGTCTATGCCTGACTTTTTCACCAAGTTTTAGTTATTAATATCAAACAGTTTTTTTTTTATCATCGTTCAATGATATCGAGGACACTTTGTGATCGTCTCATTAGTACAAGTTGTAATCCTGAACGGCCTTCATGCTCAACAAACCATAATTCCTTTGCCGATTTTTATCTGTGAAATCAAAAAGATTCCTAGACTATGCCTAAAATGAAGACGGTCATCACAGCCAAAAAATAAGAAATCCCAGCCATTCCTCTCTAAATGGACATGCGCATAGGCAACTCTGCTGTATCTAGATTCCTCGAGGAATGCGTCGAGATCAGGAAAGCACCTTCTTGGTAAATAATCAGTGTAATTTCCCTTTAGTAAAGAAAATGCCTGAAAAAAAAAAAAACAAGTCTCCATCCTCTTAAATGTTGCGTAGCAGTGACTGTGTATTAATAAATACATAAGAATGTAAATATATAAAGTACTAATAATAGTAGGGGGTGATAAGTAGTCAAATGGATTAATCCTAATCTTATAAATACAACACTGGTTAATTAAAAAAATATATCCATTATGAATTTGGAAACAGGGACGAATCTCACAAGTAAGAAAAACATTTTTTATAGCATGGATAGGTTAGCCGAATTAATCAACAGCAGGTAACTAGATCCAATATCTGAAACATTTTTTATTCTTGTGATTTAGGGAGGTGGTGTTTGATCAACACTGGTAGGGAGCCATGATTAATTATACTATTTTGTTTTTAAATCCCCGAAACAGTGTTTCATGGTAAACAACTGATGATCCCTTAAATTAACATTAGGACTATTGTGAATTCAAGAGAGCAAGTTGATGCATTGATTGCAGGTTATTTAACGAATTACTGACTAAATAGTTTTCCAACTAATGATAAAAAATATAAAAATTAGATCATTTTTTTATATTAGTTTTAAAGGTTAAAAAACTTCCAAGACTATATATATATATATATATATATATATATATATATATATATATATATATATATATATATATATATATATATATGCGTGCCTAAATTCGTATATCATACATTGACGGTCTAGCATTGTGATCATCTAATTTAGTTTTTTTTTATTATTCGTTGAATTAATGCGTTTATATATTAACATATACAGTTTAACAGCAAGAGGCAAATAACAGTCTCTAGGATTTTACATCGGCCAGTGGAGAAACATACCTGTTTCATCTTTGGTCTTTATTTGACGGATCCTCGGAAAACTGCAAACGAAGATTCGTACAACTCAAAGTCTTAGAGGTATTTACAGCAACTTTATTACGAATGTTTGTCCCTTTGGGAAAACTGCTACGCTGGTCCTAGACTATCGCTATTTTTACTCTCTTCTTCTCGGAGCTATCATGATCTGAAGACCGTCTTTGTCCCTCTCTCGACCCCGACACTGTCTATCCTCTCTGTCCTCCAACCATGACTCTTGATATGTATTATTCAAGCTCTACCCTAAGATCCACATCATCTTAAGTGACCTCTACATAACGCTACGTCAGACTCTAGAGGTCAGACCTATTTTTAAATTATTGTTTATGTTCTAAAATTCTTTTCTATTAAAAAGTCTTAATATAAATAATTTTATCTGTAAATATTTATTTCACTGCGATAATATTCTTGCTGATATTCTATTTTTACAAATATTAATAACGATATATGATAACCGTCGACCAGTAAACCTTTTGACACTGCCTGGCCAATATCTAACACGAAGAATGAATATTTATTTCATATTTTAGATATTAGTCAAAAATATACTAACTTTGTAGGTGTTTGTTTTGTAGTCTTTTACTTTTATCTGGGCACACGTGCATTTATTACCACGTGCACACACACACACAATTCCTTTTTATTTTTTGTGGAAATCGCCTTAGACAAAACATGAAGCCACTTAAAGTAAGGAGTTAAAAAAATACTACATCAAGGTCAACAACTAGCAAACGATAAGTATTAGATGGAATAGATTCTGACCCAGAAAACAGCAATTTTTCCATCTTTGTTAGAAGCATCACTATCTGGAGTGTGAGGACTAAAGGACAAAATAAGAGAAGCTAGAGTTACGCAGCTACCGAAAGTAATAGATTTTCGATTATTTGCCTAAGTAAAATTGTTGTTGTTCCTTTTCTTCAAAAGCTGCCGCTTTGTTTTAGCTTTCTGCATTTGTCTACGAGTACAGTGTTTATTGTTGACTGAACCGTTTTCTGTGACAGAAATTTTTCACAAAACAGTAATTGTTTTTAATATTGCATTGCTCATTTTTTTATGTTCGCTTTCATTGTTTGATTCCTTAACGCGAGTTAATAATGCTTTCTGAGTCAGAGAAAAGTGTGCAAGTGCCTGTTCGAGATTAACTCAACAATGAGTTATCGAAACAATCGGGAAAGTAACACATTTATAAAGAAATCAAAAGAAGAACGCAAACAATTAAAAAAAAAAAATTGATACTCTGTGTTCAGTTGTCATGGAGTTGAGATCAAATGTTTCTGACAAGAAGGATTCAATTCAAAAGTCAGAAACATTTACATTTTGAGCGAATGGAAATAAGTCATACAGCATCTCTTCAGCTATGTACCTAGAAAAACGGCGCTATTAAACCTGACAGTGATATGGAATAAGAAGGAGAAAGAAGCAAACTTAGTAGAAGTTAGTGTCTCCAACGATGCTAATGGATGGACACACACACACACACACACACACACACACACACACACACACACATATATATATAATATATAAACGACTATATGTCTGTCTGTCGGTCTGTCTGTCTGTCTGTCTGTCTGCATCTGTCGATCTGTCTGTCTGTCTGCCTCCATATTTTCAAACTCCATCTCCTCTGAAACTAAAAGTGGCAGGGTGGTGCTATGGGCCTTAAATTATTGGATTTTTTTTTTACGGGCCATTCTTTTATGGCTCTTTAGCCGGTTAAAACAGTTTTAAGGGGTCAAAAATGGGTCGAAATTGAAAAAAATCGTTAAACATTTTGTACTTTCATCTTAGTTTATTTTTTTTTTAATTTTTAATTGGTTTATATGTGTGTTACGTTGGTGCAGTGGTAACGTCACCAGCTTTGAATGCTACAGTTTCAGTTTCGATTCTAGCTGATAGCACTTGAATGCTTTTTTTTTTACTTTTGAAATCACGACTCTATAATAATATATACGAAATCTGGACAAATTAAAATATCCTATTTAAGTGTGCTCCCCCACCTCGAATATATATATATATATATATTAGAAATGCTAATTAATAAAAACCTGAAGAAAGTGCTCAATACTGTTGTAGAGCAAATATGCGTTTTCTGTAAAAGTCTGAGGAAGCTACAGACGGCCAAAGAACGGCCGGGTAGCTGAAACAATAATGTAACTTAACAGAAAAATATGGTAATAAAAAATAAAACGTATATATATATATATATATATATATATATATATATATATATATATATATATATTTATAACTACTTCATTTACTCACATAAAATTAATATACGAAAGTATAAATTTATGCATAAACTTTAAGTATTTATTTCAAAAGTGCTCAATACATAGGTAGAGCTAGTTAGTAAGTTATAACGTATATATGCGATTAAGCTACACTGAATATTCCGCGTTTCATCCACTCTAGGACTCATAAGGTGCATAAGCCTGAAGAGTCCTAGAGTGGATGAAACGCAGAATATTCAGTGTAGCTTAAACGCCATATATATTTTATAACTTACTATATATTTATATATATATATATATATATATATATATATATTTCTGTAGAAATATATTTTCTTATTATATATCAATCCTTATATAAGAAGCTCAATTTGATTACAGAGCAATATATAGAATAAATGACAAAAAGTTATATTCCAAAATTCATGATGTTGACCATCTTATAATTTATTACTTTAAATCAGTTGACTTATACAATTCTTGATTAAGTGATTGATTTTGCGCTACAAAACAGATACTGTCAAGAATTGTATAAGTCAACTGATTTAAAGGAATAAATTATAAGACGGTCAACATCAAGAATTTTGGAATAAAAGAAGTAAAGAGTTTGAGCCACCTGACATCCAGCTGTAAGGTTCTATGAGGGACAGCTACTATACAATGCAGCAGCAAGTTCTGGAGACATTTACCAAAAAGAACAGTTGGGAATAAGTCTTGCACCATTCACTATGACTATACAACTCCTACAGCTATGTACCTAGAAATGGAGCTATTAAACTTAATCAGTAACGCTGTTGCATGTGCCGGGTAATACCAATTCACCTTGCTTACGTGAAGCCGGATTGGGCAAACAACCCACACTGCGGGGGTACGTGTCCATGTGTTTATGAGCCGACCTGAGTCGTCTTGGGGTACAAGCATAGTAATATGAAACAAGAAGGAGAAAGAAGCAACCATAGTAGAAGTTAGTGTCCCCAACAAAGCTGAGTTAAACAAAGCTGAGAACGAAAAGATAACGAAATACGAAGGTCTAATGTAAAATGAAAAGAAACTGGAATCTTAGGAAGATCTCCATCATTCTAGTAGTTATAGGAGCAATTGGACCCCTGAAATTTTTTTTTAAAAACTTACCCAAGCGCAAGAGTGATACAGACAATTGCACTCAAAGGAACGGATAGAATTTTGAAAAAGATCTCTCAGTTGGGATGTATGAGATAGCAGGTGAATGTCTGTCATCCAGTAGGATGCCCCATCCTCAGCTAGAAGAAAATAAGAAAATTAAAAAGGAAAAGGCATTATGACTGAAAATTCACAAAATGAACACCTTTTTTACTCGATCGTTGTTTATTCTTATGCATTGGAAAATTATCTGCCTTTCACTTGAAGAAAATCATTTCTTATATATATATATATATATATATATATATATATATATATATACACACACACACACACACACACACATATATATATATATATATGTATATATATATATATATATATATACTTTTAAAAATGTGAAAAATTATATAATAAAAATTTTCACAGCCAAACAACGTTGCAGATCACAAGAGCCATAACAGCCAAAAAACTGGAAGTTCAAGACTCGAATTTCGCCCTAATTTGGGCTCATCAGTTAGACATATCAGAACTTGGGATTCGAAACCCAAGCTCCTTGCCTGGCAGAGTGCTTGCCTTGCATGCAAGAGGCTCGGGTTTGGAATTCAGAGTTCGGATATATCGACCTGATGAGCCCAAATGATGGCAAAACTGGAGTCTTGGACTTCCGGTTTGTTTGTTGTCATGGCTCTTGTAAGCCGCGACGTTGTATTGCTGTAGAAATAGTTATATATATATATATATATATATATATATATATATATATATATATATATATATATATATATATATAACAAGACAATGGGAATAAAATGTGTATCCGATATAAGCCGGCGTAAACTTCAATCTAAAATGAATTTTAATATTTATATATTAATATATTAATCCTAACCAAATAAAAAAGATTATATATATATATATATATACATGCATATATATATATATATATATATATATATATATATATATATATATACACACAATAAATACAATACATATATATAAATATATATATATACATATATATTTATATATATATATATATATACAGATAAAAATACAATATATATATATATATATATATACGTATGTATTGTATTTTTATTTATCTAATAGACGTATAATATATACATATGTATATATATGTATGTACACACACATACACACACATATATATTGTTGTTGTTTTTGTTGTTATTTCTATAGGATTGCTTATTTATTACAATTACATTTGTGGCCTTGTTGTTGAATTTAGACATTAATATTGAAAACTATACAAGACATTTTAAAAATCTTTTAAAAAATTTTCATATTTATAATGCGGAGATGAGTCAGAATCTCTTCCATTTAAAGTTGACATTAAGCATCTATGTAAGAATGCGTGCAATTATGCTGTGACAGCTTCATTCAGTTTTAATGCATTACCAGGCATAAAGATATATTAAGACTCACGTCAGCCGGATTTTGGAATTTACACCTAAATAGCATCATATCTTACAAATCTATATTTGATTCCGTCTAGCCACTTTGTCTTTTTTTATTATTATTTCTTTCCGCATGATGAAAAAGAAATAAAATATATTTTGGCCTATAAAGATTTATCTATGTTTCCTGGAGAAATCTTTATAATTTAGTCCCAAAAACATTGCATCTTTTTTTTTTTTTTTTTTTTTTTTTACATTTTCACCACAAACAAGGCGCATTGCCACTTTGGTGTAGGGGGCTACTATCAGGGGCAGCAACTACTGGGGCACTATGTTGGGATTTGGGCAGCAAGATGTCGGTTCACGTTGCACTTGAACTTCTGCATGTCAGCACAGTTAGGGAAGCAGGAACCTGGAATGGAATTCCAGAGTCTAGTGGTTCTGGAGAAGAAACTACTGGAGTAGAAGGATCTTTTACATCTAAGGATCTCTCCTGTGTGGGGATGGGATTTAGCTGCCTGTCGGGTTTGTCGAGGGTGTCTACGTCGTTGGGGCACAAGTGTCTGCAGTTCATCAGAGCATTCACCATGATAATACTTGTAGAACAGGCAGAGGGATGCATCTGACAAATCGATAATTGATTCTGTCTAACCATTTTGTCTTTTTTTTTTTTATTCATTCTTCCAGTATGTTAATGATGAAAGGGAGACAAAATATATTTTAACCCATAAAAAATTCATCACTTTATGGAGAAAATTTTATGATTAAGCTTGACATCGGACAAATCGTAACTCGTTTTTCTTCTTTTGTCCTTTAGCACTCGCATTCCCTGATCGATATTTCTAAAAAACGTGAAAGAATTATTGTTTTCTCAGTCAGAATCTATCTATCTAACACTTATTATTGTTTTTGGCCTTGAATTACTATTTTTTTTAGATCCTTACATCAAGCTGCTTCATGCATTGTCTGGGGCGATTTCCATAAAAATAAAAAGAATCCAAATAAAGTTTGTATCCAGAAGTTAAAATCCAGCGAATATTTACTGTGTTTATCTCATAATATTCCATAGTAAAATATAGCTCTTTATTAGTGATGAGATGATTCCAATATTTTTCCTGATTCCGATGCAATTACCGATTCCAATTTGTTTATAAATCTCTAAATATTTTATTAACAAGTTGTTAGTCTTTCCCGATTACCGTAAAAACACGTGTTAAATATGCATATATTTTCTCAAACGTAAAAACGCACGTGTGTGGTGAGTTGATCTCTAGAGTTTAGTTTTAATGGTAGTTTAAAATGAATTAATATTTAATATTTCATCGTTAGTACCAGTAATAGCAGATTTTGTTTTAAAAAAGAGAATTAAAGGAATCGTTTTCGGCATCGGAAAATTAGCACAAATTTTCCCAATCAAATGCCGATTCTAATGCCTTAAAAATCCTGATTATTCAGATTCCTGATTCCAATTCACATTAATCGTCCCAACACTACTTAGACAATATAAAATAACAATAACAATAAAATAATAAAATAACAATACATAGGCAAATAGAAGAAATTACCAAATGGGTTTATTTTACAATCCACAGAAAGTCGAAAAATTGGTAAAAAAAATTAAATAACAAATACATATTACCAAAGGCAAGATAAGTTCATCTTCTTCCTAGCTAGGTAGGTTTTTAGTGTTTTTCCTAAAATGTAAAATGTTTATTCATCTCGAAAAACAAACGTTTTCAAAGAGTACTTGACCACGAGTAAAAATGGCCCCAATGCATTTGTTACGCGGCCATTTTTTTCTTGTGGTCGCATACCGTTTAAAAACACTTGTTTTTTTTCGAGCCAAATAAACATTTTACATTTAAGTAAAAACCCTATCTTGCCTTGGTAAAATTTATTTTTTATATACTTGATGTTTGATCACGTTTTCGAATCTCTGTGGATTGTAAAACAAACCCTTACAAATTGATAATAAATACACCCAACTTAGATAATATCACTGCATAAATGTTAAGATATACATTTTTAAAAAATATTTTTTTGTCTTACAAACTTTTTTCTGTTTAGTTAAAAGATATATATTAAAAGTTTTGAATGTATGCGGTTTTTTTTTTTTTTGGTTTTTGGTTTTTTTACTTATTCCTTCATATTTTAAAAATCGATTTTATTCAAATATAAAAAAACAAATTGAAATAGATTACGAAATATTCAATCCCAAGCTTAAATCTCTTTTAGAGTTTTTTAAAACGTTTTTTTTTCCAAAAATTATCTTCCAGTACATTTTTATTTATTTATTTTATTGATTCCATATAAATAAGATTATCTCAGATTGCAACTGAATAAAATAATATATTTTTTTAAATTATTTAGTTTAATTATCTGATAGTTAGGATAGTGTTTAAATTGCTTTTCTATGTTTATTATTGATATCCATTTTAGTGTAGTACCTGTTTTGTTACCACACTTTATCATTTCTGTCCTTGGTCAGTAATAGAGAAATCCTCCCAAACTGAGGCAATTTTTTAAAAAATGTTTTCCGAATCTAGAGCAGGAGTCTCCAAAGTATTCGAACTGGAGGGGGACAATATTGCTTATTTTTTAGGGCTACATAAGCCAAAATTAAAAAATAAATTGGCAAAGAACCATTGGATAGCAATTATAAAATATTGGAGGAATAATTATAAAACATTGGAGGAATCATTATAAAACATTGGAAGAAGGATTATATAACATTGGAAGAAGGATTATATAACACTGGAGGAATAATTATATAACATTGGAGGAATAATTATATAATATTGGAGGAATAATTATAAAAAATTGGAGGAATGAGTATATAACATTGGAAGAATGATTATATAACACTGGAGGAATAATTATATAACATTGGAGGAATAATATATAACACTGGAGGAATAATTATATAACATTGGTGGAATAAGTATATAACATTGGAGGAATAATTATATAACACTGGAGGAATATTTATATAACATTGGAAGAATGATTATAAAACATTGCAGGAATATTTCTATAACAATGGAGGAATAATTATATAACACTGGAGGAATAATTTTGTAACACTACAGGGATAATTATATAACATTGGAGGAATGATTATAAAAAAATTGGAGGAATAATTATATAATATTGGAGGAATAATTATATAACACTGGAGGAATAATTATATAACACTGGAGGAATAATTATATAACATTGTAGGAATAATTATAAAACATTGGAGGAATAATTTTATAACATTGGGGGTATATTTATATAACATTGGAGGAATAATTATATAACACTGGGGGAATGATTATAAAACATTGGATGAATAATTATATAACATGTGGGGAATATTCATATAACATTAGAGGAATATTTATATACCATTGGATGAATAATTATATTGCACTGAGGAATAATTATATAACATTGGAGGAATGATTATAAAACATTGGAGGAATAATTATAAAACATTGGAGGAATAATTATATAACATTGGAGAAATAATTATATAACATTGGAGGAATAATTATATAACATTAGAGGAATGATTATATACCACTGGAGGAATAATCATATAACATTGGAGGAATAATTATATAACATAAGAGGAATGATTATATACCACTGGAGGAATAATCATATAACATTGGGGGGATAATTATATAACATTGGCCGAATAATTATATAACATTAGAGGAATATTTATATAACATTGGACGAATAATTATATTGCACCGAGGAATAATTATATAATATTGGTGAAATAGTTATATAACATTGGAGGAATAGTTATATAACATTGGAGGAATAGTTATAGAACATTGGAGGAATGATTATATAACATTGGGGGAATAATCATATAACATTGGAGGAATAATTATATAACATTGGGGGGATAATTATATAACATTGGCCGAATAGTTATATAACATTAGAGGAATATTTATATAACATTGGAGGAATAATTATATTGCACCGAGGAATAATTATATAATATTGGAGAAATAGTTATATAATATTGGAGAAATAGTTATATAACATTGGAGGAATAATTATATAACATTGGGGGAATAATCATATAACATTGGAGGAATATTAATATAATATTGGGGGAATAATTATAAAACATTAGCGGAATATTTATATAACATTGGAGGAATAATTATATTGCACTGAGGAATAATTATATAATATTGGAGAAATAGTTATATAACATTGGAGGAATAATTATATAACATTGGAGGAATAATTATATAACATTGGAGGAATAATTATATTGCACTGAGGAATAATTATATAATATTGGAGAAATAGTTATATAACATTGGAGGAATAATTATATAACATTGGGGGAATAATTATAAAACATTAGAGGAATATTTTTATAACATTGGAGGAATAATTATATTGCACTGAGAAATAATTATATAATATTGGAGAAATAGTTATATAACATTGGAGGAATAATTATATAACATTGGAGGAATAATTATATAACATTGGAGGAATATTTATATAACATTGGAGGAATAATTATATTGCATTCGAGGAATAATTATAAAAAATTGGAGGAATATTTATATAACATTGGAGGAATAGTTATATGATATTGGAGGAATAATTATATAATATTGGAGGAATAATTATAAAACATTTGAGGAATAATTATATAACATTGGAGGAATAATTATATAACATTGGAGGAATAATTATATTGCACTGAGGAATAATTATATAATATTGGAGAAATAGTTATATAACATTGGAGGAATAATTATATAACATTGGGGGAATAATTATAAAACATTTGAGGAATATTTATATAACATTGGAGGAATAATTATATTGCACTGAGGAATAATTATATAATATTGGAGAAATAGTTATATAACATTGGAGGAATAATTATATTACATTGGAGGAATAATTATATAACATTGGAGGAATATTTATATAACATTGGAAGAATAATTATATTACATTCGAGGAATAATTATAAAAAATTGGAGGAATCATTATATAACATTGGAGGAATAGTTATATGATATTGGAGGAATAATTATATAATATTTGAGGAATAATTATAAAACATTTGAGGAATAATTATATAACATTGGAGGAATAATTATATAACATTGGAGGAATAATTATATAACACTGGAGGAAGAATTTTATAATATTGTTGGAATAATTATGAAGCATGGGAGGAATAATTATATAACATTGGAGGAATATTTATATAACATTGGAGGAATAGTTATAAAACATTGGGGAAATAATTATATTACATTGGAGGAATAATTATATAATATTTGAGAAATAATTATATAATATTTGAGGAATAATTATATAACACTGGAGGAATATTTATATAACATTGGAGGAATAATTATATAACATTGGAGGAATAATTATATAACATTGCAGGAATAATTATATAACACTGGAGGAATAATTATATAACACTGGAGTAATAATTATATAACATTAGAGGAATAATTTTATAACATTAGAGGAATAATTATATTACATTGGAGGAATAATTATATAACATTGGAGGAATAATTATATTGCACTGAGGAATAATTATATAACATTCGAGGAATAGTTATATAACATTGGAGGAATAATTATATAACACTGGAGGAATAATTATATAACATTGGTGGAATAATTATAAAAAATTGGAGGAATCATTATATAACATTGGAGGAATAGTTATATGACATTGGAGGAATAATTATATAATATTGGAGGAATAATTATATAACATTGGAGGAATAGTTATATAACATTGGAGGAATAATTATATAACACTGGAGGAATAATTAAATAATATTGGAGGAATAGTTATATAACATTGGAGGAATAATTATATAACACTGGAGGAATAATTATATAATATTGGAGGAATAATTATAAAAAATTGAAGGAATAATTATATAACATTGGAGGAATAATTATATAACATTGGAGGAATAATTATATAACACTGGAGGAAGAATTTTATAATATTGTTGGAATAATTATAAAGCATGGGAGGAATAATTATATAGCATTGGAGGAATAATTATATAACATTGGAGGAATATTTATATAACATTGGAGGAATAGTTATAAAACATTGGGGGAATAATTATATTACATTGGAGGAATAATTATATAATATTTGAGAAATAATTATATAATATTGGAGGAATAATTATATAACATTGGAGGAATAATTATATAACATTGGAGGAATATTTATATAACATTGGGGGAATAATTATATAATATTGGAGGAATAATTATATAACATTGGAGGAATAATTATATAACATTGGAGGAATATTTATATAACATTGGAGGAATAATTATATAATATTGGAGGAATAATTATATAACATTGGAGGAATATTTATATAACATTGGGGGAATAATTATATTACATTGGAGGAATAATTATATAATATTTGAGGAATAATTATATAACACTGGAGGAATAATTATATAACATTGGAGGAATATTTATATAACATTGGGGGAATAATTATATTACATTGGAGGAATAATTATATAATATTTGAGGAATAATTATATAACACTGGAGGAATATTTATATAACATTGGAGGAATAATTATATAACATTGGAGGAATATTTATATAACATGGGGGAATAATTATATTACATTGGAGGAATAATTATATAATATTTGAGAAATAATTATATAATATTGGAGGAATAATTATATAACATTGGAGGAATAATTATATAATATTGGAGGAATAATTATATAACACTGGAGGAATAATTATATAATATTGGAGGAATAATTATATAACATTGGAGGAATAATTATATAACACTGGAGGAATACTTATATAACATTGGAGGAATAATTATATAACATTGGAGGAATATTTATATAACATTGGGGGAATAATTATATTACATTGGAGGAATAATTATATAATATTTGAGGAATAATTATATAACACTGGAGGAATATTTATATAACATTGGAGGAATAATTATATAACATTGGAGGAATATTTATATAACATTGGGGGAATAATTATATTACATTGGAGGAATAATTATATAATATTTGAGAAATAATTATATAATATTGGAGGAATAATTATATAACATTGGAGGAATATTTATATAACATTGGAGGAATATTTATATAACATTGGAGGAATAGTTATAAAATATTGGGGGAATAATTATATTACATTGGAGGAATAATTATATAACATTGGAGGAATAATTATATAACATTAGAGGAATAATTATATAACATTGGAGGAATAATTATATAACATTGGAGGAATATTTATATAACACTGGAGGAATAATTATATAACATTAGAGGAATAATTATATAACATTAGAGGAATAATTATATAATAGGCCAATTATTTCCAAAGTCTGAATCAGTGCATAATTTTCTGTTAAAAAAATTAACATTCCAAAATTATTTCAACTCATAACAGCATAATTTATTAAATTTCGAAGCACTAAATTGGTGCATATCTGACATAATCACATGTGAAAAGTAGAATGTTCGTCACAAATATATTATTGAAATATTAACTCCAACCTTTTATATAAAACAAAAAAGGGAATCTTGTCTCGGATGTAATGCGCAAGCGCAGAAGGCAAAAGAAAACGAGAACCAACAGCAGAGAGAAGAAGAAAAAGAGGCGGTGTATCCATACAATAGGATCTGTTTAATACTGTTTTGCTTTTTAGTGAAACTAGTGCACCAAAACTTCATTTTTTTAATCTTTTCTTTTTTTTTTTGAATAAAAAGAAAGAACACCACACTATTTTCATAGATTTCCATTTTAAAACTTTTTCCTGAATATTTTTTATATTTTCCAGTTTAAAACCAACTTTATAATCTAGTGGGCGATGCCCTTTTCTCTCCTCTGCAACCTCTTTCCCACAAAAGAGACGCTGCGTGCTTGTCTCTGATCTATCGCTATTTTTATAGCAAGTGTTCGACTGAGCTCCAACTTACACAAATTTTTCAGAAACAAACACTCGTCTAGCCAAAATCACTATCAATAAATTCCCCCACTCTTCTTCTTCTTCTTCTTCTTCTTTTTCTTCTTCTTCAAGTGTTTGATCTGGTCTTGCAGACACCAACGATTATGGCTCTCTTTCTTGTTTTCAAACTTTCTTATGAGCTCATTGTTGGTGCCGTCTTTATTCGATTCAAATCTGTTTAAATTGTCTTTGAATTTTGTGCGATGTCTTCCTCTGCTCTTGTTTCCACGTATTTTGCCACTCCATAACAGTTTCTCTAGTCTGTCATCCCTGATTATATAACCAAAAAATTTGAGCTGTCTTTCTCTGATGGTATTGAAAAGGGATCTCTTGCATGCATTACTCCGGTGCATCTCCGAAATCGCTCGTTGAACATTGTGTCACTTTCAGACATGATTGAAGGCTCCTATCGCTCTTGGGATTTGTACACAACTGGCCAACTAGTAGATGGTCTGTAACAAAGCAAAGAAAACCGGTTTTCATCAAACGGAAATGGAATAATGTCATCTTTTCTAGTGCAATAATTTTATTGTACCACCCTGTACTCTGAGGACCCCTGCTCTAGAGTGCTCTATTTTGGAAAGCTGAATCTTAACTTCAAAAAAAAAAAACGTGAAAAAGAAAGAAAATAGTGAAGAACCAGTAATTTTCTGCACCCAGAATTCCTAACTGCACTCACAGCCATCTTAAAACATGAAAACGGACATCCGCAATATGTTGTGACGATGGCCGCTTAGGGTATTGCAAAGAACCTCGGCCACAATTAATATGAATTGTTTATAAATGTTACGTTATAGCGAACACAGAAAAAATGAGAGATATCCCGTTTGTTTTATTTCCTTCAGACGAAGTTCACAGAAATCAAGGCGTTAGTACAGAAATTGAGAACATAATTTTTTCTCTCCCCAGTTAACCATTTTCATATGTTGTAGCATATCTTTCGTTTTGGTCTCTTAATCTTATTGGATTCCAGGACAAGAATTCATCTAGTCTGGTTGAGTATCCAGCTTCATGCTATTACTTGAGGTAACATCACTTGGAGAAGATGTGCTATTCTTCGTAAAAGCTAATGTGGGTTAGCCATAGTGAGGAGATCTTATTTAGGCAGTGAATAGTATATGATTTTGAATATTTGGTCAAATTATCCTCATGCAAAGTTGTTCTGACAAACCCTTGTACTGAGAAAACTAGTAGACATTCAAGTTCTCTTCTGATATATATATATATATATATATATATATACTAGCAAAAGTACCCGTCGTTGACTGGGTTCAAAAACAGCCTACAGAAAATGAGCTCTGATTTATGAAAGTATGATAGGTTATGAAAAGGAAGCGTTGTAAAGAGATAGCTTCGAATTTGGAGGTATCAAAACCAAAGCAAAATATGATGAAAGTAAAAATAAAATAGATAAACCCCATAATTTATTATACCATACCTGTTCACACTGAAACACTTATCACAATATTCTGTAAATCTATATTAAAAAACCTTGTTAAACTTTGTGACATATTTCCATTCTATGCAGGTCAGGCGCAAACAAACACCCCATAATTTTATTATACCATATTTCTTCAAACTGAAACATAATTATCAAAGTATACTTGCGCAGATAGATATGAAAAGTCTTTATTAAAGTTTGTGCCTATTTCCATTCTATGGAGGCCAGGTGCGAACGCAGACCCCATAATTTTATTATATCATCCCTATTTAAGTTAAAACATACTTATCAAAGTATTCTTATGTACATCTATATCAAAAACACTTGTAAACGTTTTTTTTTTTTTAAATTTTAAATGTTTTATTTCCATACTTTGTGGACCAGGCGTGAACGCAGACCCCACAATTTTAATGAACCACCATTCTGCTAGATCAAACATACCCATTCATGTGTCTCGATACATCTTCTATCATTATATGTAATCAGTTTTTTTTAAATAGTCGACCATATAGAAGCCTATTCGTGTTCGTGACCAGACACACTCACACACACACACACACATTCAACTTTATATTATATATATATATATATATGTGTGTGTGTGTGTGTGTGTGTGTGTGTGGCATACATATAAATAACTGAAACATTTAGGAATGTCTGGTGAAAATTGTGAGAACGCAGGTTTACTTCTTAAACGGTCTCGGTGTGCGCTTTGCTGACACAGCGTCATGATGCTGAAAATTGTCCAAGATGGCGCCTGGCCTTATCTAACAATACAGTCTCGCAGAATCTCGTTTGCTCTCGCACACATATGCAAATTTGGAGGATTCTGTCTTTTATAAAAACAGGCCATGGAGCAGATGGGGACAGACGTGAAAACGAGTCTACGGAAAGTACCGACGGACGACGCTGCTGCAGTGAGCTGAGATCTTGTGTACTCTTTTTTTCTTTGCAACAACAGAATGTTAGGGTCACCAGTTAGCAAGTGCTAATTAAAACATGCACAAATATTTGTAAACAAAAAATAGAGGAAAAAAAAATTTATAACAAAACATTTACTCCCTTTATGACCTGGTAGAACTAATTCGTTCAGTCGTAAATAAATGAATATAACGGCATAAATAAAGTAAGAACTGATTCAAACACGCCTTGCACGTATTAGTTCTGTATCTGGGTGGATGCCAGAAACTTTCAGGTTGCAACTATCCATTGCTTAAATTAAGTATGCCGCCATCAAAAATTAGCAATAAATATATTTTTTAATCATCTACATCATAATTCACGTCATAAAAGGTTTAGAACTGGATCATTTAAATCCAGTTCTTAATATCACTAGTTTTTATATATACTAGTAGTAATACCTTGAATGCATAAAAACGCATGACACTGAATAAACATGGTTAAATAAATAAATAAATAAAAACTAGCAATGGTTAAAACCGAAAAAAAGGCCGCTCCATGCTCTCTTTATTTGTGTCGTCAAGACAACAGGAAATCAGCTACGCCCTCTGGTGTTAAAGAGCCGTAATTAATCCCATTAGAATTCGTGGGGTAGAGAAATAACACTGCCTCAAGATATTAGACTAGCACCAACATTTTTATATCTATGATTTTATAAGAATAGAAAAATTATTTCCAGCCAGTAAGCGTTCGTTTATGCAAATTCGTGTTTGGTTAAGGAAATTGAATAAAGTAGACACAAGGCCTAGAGATGTGTGTGTGTGTGTGTGTGTGTGTGTGTGTGTGTGTGTGTGTGTGTGTGTGTGTGTGTGTGTGTCAATATGTTCATAGTGTGTATAATATGCATATGTAAGCGTATGTGTGTGAGTATTTGCCTGTGTGGCGCTGTGCGTATGTGTTAGTTTGATTTGTTATCGTTAATGCACGTGTAGATGTGAGTTACGATTCGCTTCTGTTTGCCTGATTCTCTTTAATGCGTAAGAATGCATGTACGAGATCAAGAAGGCTTGTATGAACGTCATTGAAGATTCATTTCCTCCCGGCCAAACGTACAGGAGTGGGAACATACGTTCTTGGGTCTTTTGTTGGAAAAAATCTGCGGAAATCTGATTTCATGGACCAGGATCGCTCAATTCGACATATACTTGTATTTTGGGGCTTAAAACGATTTGCATGGGTTGAAAATACATTGAGTTAACATGTTCATGTGAAAACTAACTTGCTATTTTGAAGTGAGTATGACAGCGAATCTAAACGAAAGGGAGAAAGAAAGCGGGTAGCTATTCGAGCCAGTAGCATAAAAACTTTAGTTCTAATTTTAATTTTTAATTAAAATTCCACTGGGTTAATCTTCCGTAAATTCCAGTGTACGTTATTATTTTTCAAGAACAAGTACTTTCGGAAGCTTTCTTGCTATTTTATTTATAACTGCTATATTTCATGTGTGTGTTTACATACAGAAGTACCGCGAGATTTTGTTAGTGTGTGTGTGTGTGTGTGTGTGTGTGTGTGTGTGTGTGTGTGTGTGTGTGTGTGTGTGTTACTTCAGTCGAAGTTCTCAGAAATCAAGGGGCCTACTACCTGGGACTAATACTTGAGCTCTATATGAGATACATAGATATTCGAATGTTCCATTTAAGTTCTTTATCTCTTAAGCACTGAGAAGTTGAGAACATAATTTTCCTCTCCCCAATTAACCATTTTCATACGTTGTAGTATATATTTTATTTTGGTCTCTTGGTCTTACTGGATTCCAGGACAGGAATTTATCTATTCTGGTGGAGTATCCAGCTTCGTGCTATTACTTGAGGTAACATCACTTGGAGAAGGTGCACCATTCCTCGTAAAAGCTAATGCGAGTTAGCCACCGTGAGGAGATCTTATTTGAGCAGCGAATACTATGTGATTTTGAATATTTGGTCAGGGTTTACTTCTATGGAGAAAGTATCCTCAGGCCAGATTGTTCTGACAAACCCCTGTACAGAGAGACCTTAGACACTCGAGGACAGTGTCTAGTAGGCATTCAAGTTCTTCTCCTATGTGTGTGTGTGTGTGTGTGTGTGTGTGTGTGTGTGTGTGTGTGTGTGTGTGTGTGTGTGTGTGTGTGTGTGTGGTTTTTTTTACATTTTTTTTATAGATATCAATAATACGTCACAAAGTCTTTTATCAATATGCTGACCGGAAAGTTAAAAGACTCGGCTTAAGACTGGCTCTTTGCCCATCTATTTCTCCGTCCATCTGGTTTACGCTGTTGTTTTAAGTTTTTTTAATTTATTTTTATTTTGTTTTTTGTTTTCCCAATTCTTCTTCCTTATTCTTTCAAGCGTATTTTTGTTCGCCTTTTATCAAAGCCAGTCCAAACATTAAATGATGCCAAGTCTATCCTCACCTCGTAACCTCCCTTCAAAAATGATATACATCTCGCACAGTTTATTCAATGCTTGCCAAACGATCACTTGTTTCTCGGTTCAGGCTCTCTACCCCCCCCCCTCCCTCCGTCTGTCTGTCACTCTTTCTCACCATTTCACTCACACCCTCTCTCTTCTCTTTCGGTTTATAGTCTCTTTACCTATATCCCACCCTCTATTTCACTCTTTCATTTTCTGTATCTCTCTCAGCCCCCCCTCTCTCTCTCTCTCTCTCTCTCTCTCTCTCACTCAAACTCTCTCTATCTTTCACCATTCCTCCCTCTCTCTCTCTCTCTCACGTATGTCACTCTCATATCCTCTCTCTCTCTCTCACCTTCACTCTCATACTCTCTCTCTCTCTCTCTCTCTCTTGCCATCTGCCACTTTCATAATCTCTCATCCTCTGTCACTTTCCTACGCTCTCTCTCTCTCTCTCTCTTTCTCTCTCTAATCCTCCTCTCTCTCTCTCTCTCTCTCTCTCTCTCTCTCTCTCTCTCTCTCTCTCTCTAATTCTCCGTTATTCTCATGCTCTCTCAGCCTCTGTCACTTTTATACTCTCTCTCTCTCTCACGCTCATATTCTCTCTCTTCCACACTCTGCCACTCCCATACCTTCTCTCTCACTCTCATATTCCACCCTCTCCTTCTCTCTCTCACACACACACACACACACACACACACACACACACACACACACACACACACACACTCAGCGTTGCTCACTCTCATATCCTCTCACTCAAACCCTCTTTCTCTCTCTTCTTTCCCTACCGTCTTTCATTGTTTGCGTTTTTATTTCTTGCATTACATTTTATTTATCCCTTTTTTTTTTTATATACCTGCCACATTTTATCCATTTCTATAATTTTTGTCCTTAATATGTTCCAAGACGCAGCTGGCACCTAGACAGTATTCTTCTCTTTTTTTCTTTTTTCTTTTTTTAAGATTGCCACATCAGCACAAATGTGGGTTGGGCTCTTTTAATGATGAAAACAAACACACAAAAAAAAACAACAAAAAAACAAAAAAACAAAAGAAAACAAAAAAAGCACTAAATAACGTATTTTGTAGCTCAACACTTAAAAAAAGCAATTGACGGTAGACTGCTCTGCTCTCGTCATATCCATGTGTTACCTTGGTGTACGCCTAATTTGTTTGCATTCAAAAGTCAAATGCCGATGTCAGTAATTTCTTCCGTGAAAGTAATTATTTGATTTCGCGTTCCTGTTTTTAGATAACACCAGTAGAAATTCGTTTCTTATTAAATTACCAGGTCTTTGATATCATTAAAATATGAATGAATGTGTAAATGGTCACAATTAGGTACCATTAATTTGGGCAGTTGCCTAGGACATCAATTTTTTTTTTTTTACTTTTTTTTTTTACATAAAACAAGGCATATTGCCACTTGGAATGCAAGAGGCTACTAGTTAGGATAGTGTCTAATACGAAAATGTGAGGAAACAAGATGTCCGTTCTCATTACATTTAAACTTCTGCAGTTTAGTACAGTCAGGAAACGGGGAGAGAATTCCAAAATTTGGCAGTCCAATGGAAGACGCTATTAGAATAGGTTTTCCGGCATTTAGGGACCTCAGCAGTAAAGGTTTTACTGTTTGTCGGGTTAGTTGAGAGTATGCACGTCGAAGGGACACAAGACTCAGTCTCTCTCTTTAGGTTTCCTTTTTGTAGCCATGTTCAAGTGTTTTCGTTTGTATCATCCTTACGAATCATCTGTATAGCTGTTTTTCTTCCCATTTTTTTATCATCGTATCCTTTGTCTCCCCTTTTTCTACTTTGTTTTTGCAGTGTCTCATGCTGCGGTAATTATTCTTTAGGTGTTCTGCATTATGTAATTTCCTATTTTTTCTTTTTTGTATCATTTACAGAGTCTTCTATACAAACCACCCTCTTTCTTTGTCTTTTCTTTTTACATAGAATTACTCAGTATCATTCTTTGGGTGTAGTGCATAGTGTATAGTCATGAGTTTTCTGGTCTTCTGGTTGAGATGCCCCAATTCTTCTTTGGTCTAACCTATAAACGATTCAGAATATCTTACTAGTGACACTGACCATGTGTTTATAGATATAATTAGGTTTCTACAATATAATTTAGTTTTTATGAGTTTTCTTGTTCTTCTGAGGTATTCTTTTCCAATTTTCTCTTTCATTTGTATCACCTCCAGCACTCTCAAAAACTTATAACTATCATATTCACCTAGTGCCCTCATCTCCATTTAATTGGGTAGTACTATACCTTCCATTGCTTCTAAATTTCCCCTTCTCCTAATCAGCAATGGGCACTTTTCCGTATCGGAATAATTCTGGATATCCTGGTTGAAGATTCTAGTTGCATTTATTAGTGCCTTTAGTTATTTCTTGGTTTTTGCAAACAGTTTCAGGTCGTCCATGTACATTAGGTGGTTCATCTTTTATCTGTATTAGTGAACTTTTATCCGGCTTGGCATTTTTTTTTTAGCATATTGTTAAGGGGCATCATGGCTATGATGGACAATAATGATAATAGGGAATCACCTCGGAAGATACCCTTTTGTATTTTAATCTCTGTTATGTATTGTCCATCAGCTGTCAGTTCAAGGCTCCATGTTTTCATTGCATTTTCTATCAAATTGATAATCTTCTTTTTTTTTCTTTTTTTTTTTACATGGGGATCACCACTTATCAAGGGTTATTGCGTGTACAGTAATCAATGGGACAATATCGTAGTAATCGTTAGTAATGGAGATTTGATAAAGTGTCTTACTTAAGGGGGCGATTAATCAGGAATTTATTTATGTTGGACTTGAAGACGTCCAAGTTGTAGTCAGGTGGGAAACAGGCAAACGGAAGAGAATTCCACAGGCGTGCACTTCTCAGAAAAAAGCTATGTTCATGGAATCTACGTTTTGATTTAGGTTTGACTGCTATTTTGTACATTCTCAGGCATTCTATTATCCATGCTTGTGGGATGCTGTCAGACGCTTTCTTGTATTCGATTCTTTTTCTACCTTTTACCCCCTTCAGGATCATTTGGTCTATTAACGATAGGTAATGTGTTCCTCTTTTTCCTTTTTTTTTTGGCATCCTTTCTGCTCCCTGGGAAGTAGTCTTCGATTTTGAAAGGAATGATAAATTTGTTCCCTCAGTTGTGCTGTTATTATTATAATTGTTGTTGTTATTATTGTTGTTTTTTTGTTGTTAACATTATTATTGTTGCTACTGTTGTTGTTGTTGTTGTTGTTGTCATCGTCGTCTCCTTTGTCAAAAGATATTAACTCAGTTGACAGATTCAAACAAAAAAAAATTTAATATTCTTAATATCGAAATAAAAATGTTTTCCCCATCGATATATTTATTCTGAAATTTTACATAATTATCTCCCTTGGTTCTCTACTTGATTTTAAGTCTTCTATGATTACTATCTTTATTTTATCTTTATTTCTACAGCAAGAACATGGACAGACTTTTCAAATTTTCTTATTTGTTGTTTTTTTGTTTTTTTTTTAATTTTGTTTTAAGACTCGGATGCTTTAATCACGCATATAACTGCATTATTAATTAGGCATACACTGAAAACAAACGAAAAAAGATCTTAACAAAGACACTATACTACTTAGAATAATTATTTGTCTTTGGAGTTTTGTTTTCAGTTTTTATACCGACGCTTGATATTTGACCTGAAGCTTTGTTTTCCAGACTCTCCTTTATATTGCCAAAATAAATGACAGAAAATCGCCTCAAACTCGAGGGGATTATTTTAAAAATGTCTAATGCAAAATCAGAAATAGAAACATCTTATTCAAGAATAATTTTATTTCTCGTCTCTCTATTATTTACCTATCAATATGTCAGATCAAGAAACGAGAGAAGTTCGCCATTCTCTTTTTTTCCCCTTTTTTCTAAGACATTTCTTTTTTTTTTTTTTCTGAATTAATGCCAATGATATTGATTGCATTTAAATCTCATTGCATGATGTACTCACTAGTGATGGAACGATTGCAATATTTTTTCATGATTCCGATACAATTACTGATTCCAATTCTAAATTTCCGATTCAAATACTAGTACCAATTCCGTTCTAGGTTCACAATTCCAAAACAATTACCAATCCCAATTTTTTTTTAACTCGTTAAATTTACATACTTATAGACTTGTTTTTTTTTTGTTTTGTTTTTTTTTTTTAATTAATTTTCGGATTACCTTAAACACCCATATAATATTAGTGATGGCACAATTGCAATATTTTTTCATGATTCAAATACAATTATCAATTCCATTCTAAGTTCCCGATTCCAATACAGTTACTAATCCCAATTCTTTTTAAATCTTTATATATATATATATACTCGGGTTTTTTTTTATATTCAAAAGTAATGGACTAATGAATTCAACGAGGTTGTTAGATAGTGCTTAATAAAAAGAGCTGATAATACTTGTTTATTGTTATATAAACATGCTCACATCCCGCTGCTACAAATAGCCACTTGTTTCAATCAAACAACAGATATCATCAGGCAGCGACTTGACTATTCAAAAGTTCACTGAATAATAATCAGATTATTCATTGAACTTTTGAATAGTCAAGTCGCTGCCTGATGATATCTGTTGTTTGATTGAAACAAGTGGCTATTTGTAGCAGCGGGATGTGAGCATGTTTATATAACAATAAACAAGTATTATATATATATATATATATATATATATATATATATATATATATATATATATATAGTAAGTTATAAAATATATATGGCAATTAAGCTACACTGAATATTCCGCGTTTCATCAACTCTAGGACTCTTCGTCATATATATTTTATAACTTACTAACTAGCTCTACCTACATATTGAGCACTTTTGAAGTAAATACTTAGAGTTTACGCATAAATTTATACTTTTGTATATTAATTTTATGTGAGTAAATTAAGTAGTTATATATATATATATATATATATATATATATATATATATATATATATATAACATTTTTATTTATTTATTATTTTTAAAACATGAGCATGTTTCGATCTACTAGAAGACCGAAACATGCTCATGACTGTGTAGCAAAAAACTACTGCTTATGTAAAGACAAATGTAAAATGTAACTTGCTCTACTTCTGTATTGAGAACTCTTCTATAAGCTTCGTTATATTTCACTGGTTACCCTACTTTTGAAAAATAGCAACCTCAAATTATATATATATATATATATATATATATATATATATATATATATATATATATATATATATATATATATAGAGAGAGAGAGAGAGAGAGAGAGAGAGAGAGCTGTTGTTTCTTCCTTTTTTTGTTTTTTGTTAATTTTCGGATTACCTTATAATATTAGTGATGGGACGATTCCAATATGTTTGCCTATTCTAATACAAGTACAAATTTGATTCTAAATTTCTGATCCCAACACAATTACTGATTCTGATTCTAAAATCGCCTAAAAAAGTAGGATTTGATTGTTTTGGGGAGGATTGATCTGGGGGAGAGTCATCATCTACTTTTAAATGTAAATATAATTTTCTTGTTAATTTTACAAAGTTTTTAAAGTTTTCCTGTTATCCCTTGTATTCTAGATGTTCATAAAATCAGTGTGAGATTTTCATTATTTTTTCACTTGTGCCATTTTTTTTCACATGTGCCATTTTTTCTGTTTACCCACTTCTACCGATTTTTACATGTGTCATTTTTATCATGCCAATTTTTTCATTTGTGCCATTTTTTTCACATGTGCCATTTTTTCTGTTTACCCACTTCTACCGATTTTTACATGTGTCATTTTTATCATGCCAATTCTTTTCACTTGTGCCATTTTTTTTCACATGTGCCATTTTTTCTGTTTACCCACTTCTACCGATTTTTACATGTGTCATTTTTATCATGCCAATTTTTTTAATGCTATTTTTACCAAAATTCTTTATTATGATCTATAAAAAAATCATCCCCATAAATATTCTAACATCTTTAGTGGTAACCACTCCTAAAGATGGATCCAGATGATCTAGAAAGCACACATGGGTAAAAAGCGATTATGACGGTGAAATCAGCCAGTTTTTGCGAATAACTCATTAGAAAACTAGAAATGATCAGAACTGTTTTTTTATATATTTTTTTTTTACAAAGGAGTCACCACTTATCACGGCCTGGAGGCTATTCGAGGATAAGGGTTAATGAGTGTATCCTGGTCAAAGGAAACATGACGTAGTAATTGTTAGTAATGGAAATTTGTTAAATTGAATTACTTAAAGGGACGGTTTATCAAGAATTTGTTCACATCGGACTTGAAGACAACCATATTGTAGTCAGTTGGAAAGCAGGAAAACGGAGCAGAATCCCATAGGCATCCAATTCTAAGAAAGAAGCTTTGTTCATTGAATCTATGTTTAGGTTTAGGCACAGATAAAGAGTGGGGGAAAATATTAATAGTGGTTTCAGCTAGACGAGTGTTTTTTATGAAAGTTAAGCCAGGGGGAGGACTATAGATTGGAGCTCAGATGAGCACTTACCATGAAAATAACGATAAAACGTCTCTTCTGTGGGAAAGAGGTTGCAGGGAAGAGAAAAGGGCATCCCCCATTAGGTTACAAAGTTTATTTTGAACTCTCTCAAGGCAGGATAAACTGCTTTTAGCAGCTCCTGCCCAGATGTGGCAACAGTACTCCATCCTTTTATGTACCTGGCTTTTATATAGGCAGAGAATTGCATCAGCAGTGAGATATTTACTGGAGCGGTAGAAGGATCCCATCATTTTTCCAGCAGCCTTGGCAACGGATTTGATGTATGTGTCCCTTCGCAAATCAGGAATAAAGATCAGACCTAGAAGCCACTTCTTTCCCTATTGCACCACAGGATCAAGATCAGAGAGAACTTGGTCGTTTCTGGCCTTTGAAATGTTGCCATAGATGCTCTCTATAACTTGATTTCATCTGTTAACAAACTAACAAATGTAAAATTCTTTATACTTTGATGCGAAATATGAATCTAGCTCATGATCAACCTCCTCTTCCGATGTCAACCTAAGGCCACCTAAATTATTTTGTAATCTTCAAAATATTCTACCGTGCTAGAAAGTTACTCATGCCCGAAAGTATCCTGTACCTCTATAAAGCCATCATTCGCCCATGTATGGAGTATTGTTGTCAAATTTGGGCTGATGCATCTGCTACTAGTCTCTCACTCCTAGACAGGGTTCAAAAGAGAGTCACCAATCTAATAGATCCTAAACTGTCAGCTAGGCTTCAACCTCTGTTCAATCAATGAAATGTTGCGTCCCTCTTCCTGTTCTACAAGAATTTTAATGGTAGATGCTCCAATGAACTACAAGCCGTTGTACTGTAATAGAGACAGGAGGGGTGCGAATGAACTGGAAATCCGGGCCATCAAAAATGCAACCTTGAATTGGATGACCTGGTCCTATGACGCAAGTCGGTTTATGGGTCAGACCGTTGAATGGAGCAAAATTCGGATGAACTTAAACCCTGACCGACAAAAATGAAACCCGGGAATAAGATGACGTAATTCGGCCGCAAGTAAGACCAAAAGCAAACATCGACAGGGTCAAAATGTGGGTCGATGACGTAAATTGGTTAACGGGAAAATTCATAAAAAGAAATGATAAACAAGAGTCAGGGTCAGTCAGAGTGTGACAGCAGAAAGGAGAGGACAGACGACGCTCCACTGCCTGTCACGGTCGCAACCACACCCTCTCCACCTACACTATCTCCACCACCACCTCTACCGCCGATTATGTGTATATGAATGTTTATTAAATAAACAAAGTTGTTTTATAACAAAGCGTCTCGTTATTCATTGATAAATGAACAGCGGTCATTCCATTCACTAGACGACTTACAACAAACATATATGCATCAATGTCAAACGAACTATCTCTATATCTATCGAGATATTCAAAAATCTCGGATAGTTAAAATACAGGCTTGGTGTTAATAAAATACACGTCACCGCCATACCACCAGTATATAACAGTACCTCCTTAACATAAATAATTCTGAAAAGCAGCAAAATCCCACCCCTACACAGTAGTGATTCCTAGACGTAAGAAAGCCTTTTACTCTAATAGTTTCTTCCTTAGAACTGCTACACTTTGGAACTCCCTTCTGGGTTCCTGCTTTTTTTTTACTGTACTGACATGCAGAAGTTCAAGTGTAATGTGAACAGACATCTTGCTGCTCAACTACCTACATGGTACTCCTTCAACTTATGACCCCGATAGTAGTTCCTTATATCTAAGTGGCACCTTGCCTTGTTTGGGGTGAAAACGCAATAAAATATAAAGTGATAATCAGAGGGAGTTAGATCAAAAGAATGTGCAGGATGGGACAAGTTTTCCCAACCAAATTCTCCTAGATCTTTGGTCAATAGTGCTGTGTGAGGATGAGGATTATCATGATGGAAGAAGACTCCCTTTCTTTTGACTAAAGAAGGTCGTTTATGGGTCGATGTAGGCGAGAATATTATAGCAAAATATGACTGATGCTTTAATAATGTGAAAGAAAAAAAGATATAAATTAATCATGGCGATATATTTAAGTAATAACAATATGTATAAAATGAATTACATTTGGTTTTAAATAAATTACAATAGTTTAAAATACTCCTTCTAGAAAACGGCAAAAATTTGGTGTATTGAAAAAGCCGTGATACTGTCAGCATTCTCCTTGGCCCCAAGTGTTGGGAGTGGGAGAAAAAGATGAAAAGATGACAAAAGAAGTGGAAATAGGTTTATCAACAGAACAAACGGAGAGAAAGTTGTTCACCAAGACATGCAATTGAAAGTATGTTGTTAAGCAAGGTGTGACAGTTATTTTAAGACGAAATTCTGAATAATCGTTTGGGTCAATTTATTTTAGAGTTGTTGGATATATACAGCATCATCACGTTGACCCACTAGTTTCCGTTGGATCACCGAAGTTAAGCAACGTTAAATGAGTGTGCAACATAGCACAGATGCACATATGCAAATGCATACGAAATGACGTCACCAGTAAAGAAAAAAGACAATAAAAAAGAGAAAGAGAACGATCATGTTGGAGATGTGGAACACATTCAAGATCACATGAGAAGCATGGGTACTACTCAAGAGCATGCTTGAGAAGATGGTCACGTGAATGACATCACAGCCATAACAATGAGGAAATAACTGTCGTTGTTACAAAGAAAAAGCGAGTTGAAGTTATTTCCTATTCTTTGTCTACTTTGCGACTGAGGCCACAACGTGTTGGTTCCCTTACAACATTACAGGGTGACCATTTGGAAATTTCGGGTGTTGTATATGCTTTCTGTTTATCTTGGCATTGTTTCCAGTCGTCCTGGACCTCTCCTTGCCACTGGACTCAAGCAGTGCCGATTCAGAAGAGGTGTAGTTGTGCTTGCGCAACCCTTGCTTCACAATTACACATGCAACTTCCCTTATAGTGGGTATTCATTGTCTCTCGAAACTAAATAGAGGCATTGATGTAGGATTGCCAATAAATCTTATGACGATTGGGAAAGTTTGCGACAGTCTTGGATTTGCGACGGTCGACGACAGTTAGTGTTGAGGAGATATCCCAGTTGGATACAATGGACGGCAGTTGCAAGTTTGACACAATCCGAGGCAGCTCGTGGCTCGGAGGAGATGGGGAATTCAATTTATCAACCGAACGACGAACACAACCTCGACAGTAGATGAGGATCTTAGCGTGTAGAGGATCAATGGTGTCACACACACACACACTTACACGCACATGCACCCACATACACAAACACACACATACACACACACATACACATACACAAACACCGTGCAAATGGTATTTGCAGAATGTGTCGGAGTTTGTGTTTTGTTTTCTTTTAGTTCCCCCCCCCCACTGGTGAGCCAGTGCACCCCCCCCCCTCGGCAGTCGTCAATGTGTGAGAGACGATGACATGGCCAGAATGAAATAGAAAATGAAAGAGAAGAAGACTATGGAAACAGTGTTCGGGTCGGCGGCGGTTGTCGAGCGGGGTTGGGTGGGCATGTGTTCACACAAAATTACCAAATTAGAAATAACTATATATTATGTTCATATAGATATTTATTTTCGTTTCTAAATATGTTTAATCGCAAAGGAAAATATGCGCCCAGTCCCTTGGCTCGTGCACTTTACTTCTTTTTTTTTTTTTAATGGATTTTGTAAGAAAACGCTCAACTGCCGTTTCCATAGCAACGATAAATAATGCCACTTTCAATAACATCTATAATTATCTATTTCGAATTATAATGTCCTTTAAGAATTTTTCGTTCATTTTCGCTTTTTTAAAAAAAAACAAAAAAAATGTTTTCAGAATTTCAGTTAATATGCTATTTAATATTCTAATGATTTTACAATCAAATTCATTTTTTTTTTTTTACTGAACAATGTAATGTTTTTGGGGTTTTTTTTTCCTCTGTTCATTTAATTATTTTTACCGTTTATTTCCAAGAACAATTTCTGAAGCACAATCACTCCTTCAGATCTTGGAACATAACATTAATTCAAGACTTTTTTCTTTTTTTTCTAAAATGGTTTTGCTTTTCAAAATGGCAGCAACTTGTAGAAAATTGAGCCCATGCGTCTCCAGCCTGCATCTGTGCATACGTCCATGAATAGTCTTTGAGAATGATTCCCTCCCCCTCCCGAACACACACTTCTTCACTCTCGATATCATTTGATACAGACAAAGCTCTTCATTCCCAAAATAATTGCTGTCATCTGAAATTTCAGAAGCCGAAGAATTCAACTAGTCAAAAGCAAACGTTTTTTCTTTTCTTTTTTTTTTTTGCGTAATCCATTTTCTTTTTTTTTTTTTTTTTACTAAAATTCAGCAATGATTACAATCTTAAACGCGCAATTATTTATTCAATATTTTTTTTTTATTATTTGTTTGTTAAAAAGTTCCTGAAATATATGACATGAATTCTTTCAACCCTTTCTATTTCCCGACCGAAACCCATATTCTTCAAGGCTTCAGTTTTCTTTACAGAACAAACAACCCAAACGTATGCTAATATCTATAAATTTTATTGTAATCTTTTAAATATTATTGTTAGTGATTTGTTAATTCTCCACCTTGTCTACATTTACCGTTTTTCTTTCTCAATAATATGTCGTGCATAGTGAAGAGTCACCTTTTTCACGTGGTTGGTCAACCTGTTAATATGCATGCCATAGAAAGAACACAATCGATCTAGAGGAGTAATCTTTGATTAAAAAAATCCTCTGTTTCTTACAGGTAATTGTCAAAATTTAGTATTTATTCAATGAAGGCATTCAATTGTTTATGAAGCATAGCCTCTCCCTCCCGCAGCACGTATTTTTCAAGGTTTCATCTTTCTATAGAAATAGCAGCACAAATCTATTCCGATATGTATAAGTTTTATTGTAGTCTATTAAATATTATTGTTAACGGTTTTGGTATTTCTTCATTTTGTTATTTTGTTTTTTTAAATCGTCAGCCAAGCAAGTCTGACCTTTCCGCATCTCAGTGCTCTGATAGCTTTGACGGTGAGTTTTATAAACAATTGTCAAACTTGGGTTGGATCATATCTGATTGACGACAGTTACTGAATCCGCCATGTTTTTTCAATAATGTATTTCTTTCTCGCCTCCTCGCGAGTACAACGTCAGGCACAAGGTTTATTAATGCGAGAAACCCCAGCCACATTGTGCCACAACCTTGCGTAACTTTACTATTTCTTTTTTATTCCCCCCCCCCCAATAATATAGCGTGCACGGTGAAGAGCAAGATTTTTTTTAACATGGTCAACCTCTTAATACGCATGCCAGAGAAGAAAAAAAACATGGCGGATCTGGAGGAGTAAACTTTGATTTTAAATAATCATTCTGCAGGGGTAATCGTTAAAACGTTGTTGGCATTTATGGAATAAACGCATTCGACCGTATTCGTCAAGATTTAATCATAGTCTTTTAATATCTATACATTTTATTCCTGTCTTCTCAGTGGTATGCAGAGGTATGATGTTCCGATGATGTCCGGGAGACAACTCCTTGATTGTATGCCCTAAAGACTCAAGTATAAGTCCTAGTACTAATAGAAAAAAAGGAGATAGTTTGAATATGACTCGATGTCCCCAATTTGCATACCCGGGGTGTCACTGTCTCAGCACGCATTACGCATATAGATTCCAGAGTCCAACAAGATACACATGAAGAAGGTCGGAGATTACATCAGCTGCAACGTTGTGAAAATGAAACTCAAAATGAAAATAGTAGTTCGAATAATCCAAATAATAAAAAAAAAAATGAATGTTCAATTAATTTTGTATCAAAACGTAAAAAAAAAAAAAAAAAAAAAAAAAAAGTTCCGGGCAACGCCAGCTTGATTGAACAAGTATTTAATATATTTTGAACATTTCAATTTTTATTTTTAGCAGCAATTTTTACCTGACTTTTCTTTTCTGAGATTCGATCCGCCATATCTAACTACTTAGCGTTCTGCTGATGACTTCCTTTCTTTCTTCCCGTTCAACTTTCTTTTCTTTCCTCATTTAGTGAAGAGCTCAAAACTTGCATACGCCATCTTGATATTTAAAGCTCAACTCAAGCATAACATACTTAAAACAATTCATCTCTCTCCATAATGGCTACTTTCTTATTTCTAACTTTTTTTATTTATAGTTGCTTTGTTTTTTGTTTTGCTTTGTTTTTTGTTGTTTTTTTTTTGCGCAATAGTCTCTGACGTAATTCCTTGATTAGTTAAAAATTTTAGTCTTGCTTAAAGCATCTTCATATGTGAGACATTTTTATAGCTACGAAGTAAATGTAATTTCTCATCTTATATATTAATGGTTTTGCCTTTTTTTGTTTTAGCTCTTTTTTTTTAAATGTTTCTTTATATTATTTTAGACTTTACATATTATTGCTTGTTGCCTTTTTTTTTTACTTCTGTATATTCATTTATATTCTTAATATTATTGCTTTTTTATTTTTACTTTTTTTATTTTTTGCTATTCAGTTTGCTTGTGGCTGGTTAGCACATGGTTTGCTCTTAAATGCTTTTAACAATTTTCATTATGGAGAAACCTATTAAAACTCAGAAAAGTAAGACGAAATTTATAAATGCAACATGTACATCATTTTTATCCATTGCAACTTTCTTTTACATTAAACATAATTATTATCTGTATCATATTTCTCTTTGCCTGTCTGTTTTTTTCTGTCTATCTGTTCCACTTTCTCTTGGAAACTCCTGAGCCGATCTGATGGAAATTTTGTTGTAATAAGGTGCAGCGAACTAAGTATTATGATATCCCTTCGAGGCACAGTTAAGGGTTAACAGGGATTAGTATTTAACTTCCACTTTCGGAGTCAAATTACCGGGTGGATCTGGCTGAAATTTATTTATGGATTCAACTTCTCGAGAGTATCAAATTCCAAGAAATCATCAAAGCCTAACAGTTTTCCTTCGACAACTAAGACCTCCAGTTACAAAGGGGGTAGGCTGCCCTCTGTAAGCAATACTTGGCCGGTCCAACAGCATTTCATAATCTTTCCATCTGTGGTCATAACTAAGGTTATGACAACAGCATAGTCTTTTCATTGTATTGACTCTCGAGTATATCTCCGACACAGTTAGACACAATTAATCAACCGAGAACCACATCACTCTATATAAAAATGTATAAGATATCAATGGATATATACCTGAGAATCAAAACAAGGAAAAGAATATGCTGTTGTCATAGCCCTAGTAATAATAAATGTCGGCTATCGAAAGTCTTTACTTGGGGCTGTATATGTCCAAGTGAAGATAGCCATGCTCAGTGTAATCTTGATAGCGACAGCTAACAAAAAGTAAGATGATTAATGCAAAGATTGGTCTTGAAAAGACCAAAGAATATAAGTAAGAGGAAAACAACCAACAGGAAGGGATTTCCACAAGCCTGTAGTTCTTAGAAAGAAGCAACTAGAATAGGAATCTGTATTACAATGAAGTATCAAAACATTCACAGCTAGGTGTAGGTTGCCAGAAGTTAAGCCATTGAATAGAAAGGAATTACATTAGTAATAATAAATATCGGCTGTCGAAAGTCTTTACTTGGGACTGTATATGTCCAAGTGAAGATAGCCATGCTCAGTGTAATCTTGATAGCGACAGGATGGAATGTCAACGTCTTTTCTTACAAATCCCCAAAGATCTTCGGATGAAGTCGAAATTAAAATGTCATGGGATCTGATTGGCCACCGTGTGACCAAATCAACTCACTGGGGCTGCTCTCCGCCAGAGGAAAAAATATAAAAGTTTATGATCGCGGCAGTTCATTATTGTAAATAGTCAGCATTATTGAATGTAATTTCTGTAATAATTTTCAGTTGTTGTAAACTGTTTTACTTATGTGTTTTGCTTTTTAGTGAATAGACTTGCATTATATAATAATAATGCACCAAAACAATTTTCGTTTGGATAAAAAAGACCGACTAACCCATGAATTCTGGTATGGAAATAATAAAGAAGCTTGAAATGCATTTGTTGATGTAAATAGTAAAACCTCACTTTTGTGTGGTTTATTTTTGTTTCTTAAAAAAAAAACAGAAAAAACAAGAACCAGTAAAATAATCGAAATACCCCCCCCCCTAAAAAAATATTTACTGTACTTTTGGAGAGAACAAAAAATATTGTTTTGGATGAAATACTGCTGAAGAAGCATTCAAAACTAGACGTTGCAAAAGTTAATGCCCGTTGACTTAAAATGAGTGCTTTATGCCAAATTGATGGTTTGATATGGTTAAATTCGTGCATTATAGAAATAATAAAGAAGCTTGAAAGTCATTTGTTGATGTAAATAATAAAACCTCACGTTTCCGTGGTTTATTTTTGTTTCTTTAAAAATAAACAAGAATATGGTGTTGTTATAAGCCTAGTCATCACCTTAACAGTTTGGCATCTCCACTAACGACATACCACCTTGTTCATCAATGTTTTAGAAGACTATCTTTATACATTCATTGGACCAAAATGCATCACAGGTATGTCCCCTTACAAACATTAAAACCAAGATATAAATGCTGTTAAACCTTTTGTCTATAATTCTTATTCCAATTTTGATCAAAATTAATTGCATGATTTTGATTCAATAAAAATGTTTACAATTCAAGGCTTAAGCTTAAAGAATCTTAAGAAGAAATTGAAGTTAAGGAAATCTTGTTTATTTAGTCTCTCGTGACTCTAGATCAAATTTAATGCTAATCTGAAATATTTTAGTTTTCTAATGGAAGTTTGTGCTTATATTATGCCCTCTAAAAGTTTCTGGAAATACTAAATGAATATTGTGAATATTCATTAATTGGTGTTTAGTATTTATTGTTAAATTTCACAAAAAGACTGTTACTGTTGAATTTTTATGAAAGGCTTCCATCACACTTTTTTTAATAACTAAACCAAACTAAATATAGCCCACATAACCCACCACTGCACCTTATGTTCGATATTTTAGTTGACACTTGTTCCCTTTAGATCACGGAAGTTAAGCAACGTTGAGCCTGTCCAGTACCAAATGGGTTACTATTTGAGAAGATTAGACATTGCATGTATTTAGGTATGCAGATATGTATAATTCCTTGCTTTTCCCAGTTCCAGGTAACCCTTGAGCAAGGTGTTGCACCTGTTAGCCTCCTGCTGATATTCCAGAGGGTTATCATATAGGGATAGATGGAGATCCTCAGTCTTGATGAAGGCAAATCATTTAAGAGAAGGAAAATGATGAAATACCAAAACCTGAATAATACGGCATCATAAATAAAAACAGTCACTCCTAATTTGTCAAAAGCCAACACGAAAGTAGTAAGGCTTAGTAAACTGTCATAAGAATGCTCATGTCAGTGCTCATGTCAATGCTCTGTCAGTGCGGGATCTGGTTTAACCGAAGATAGTGAAGAATAAAAACCCATAGCAACAGAGTTTCACAATTCATAATGATCAGTTCATTAGTTTAAGAATGAATCATGTACATATAAATATATAAACACTAGCAGGGAGACCCGACGTTGCCCGAGATTGAATAAAGATCAATGAATGTTCCACACTCCCAACACTTTTATTGTCACCGAAATCTGTGAAATTATTTATTTTTCCATCGATTGATTGCCTTCTTTAGTCTGCAATCCACTGCAGTGCATTGAGAGGGAGCTTCACATGCCTTTGTGCAGTGACTTAATCCAAAATGCATTGTCGTCTATATTGCACTGTAAAGAACTTACTGTTAATTTTATAAAATTATTTTTATATAATGACTTGAATCAAAGTTTTAAATGCAAAAGTCAAGTATCAGGGTTCAATTGTGTTCTAAAGAGAAACATTCATTTTGAACGTGCCCTTTTTTTTATCAAAGAACCTACTGTTGATTTTATACTCCAGGCTTTTCTACTTGTGCGGTGATAAAACTTCTCAAATGCACTTGTGGTGTTGAGCTGTATAAGGGTGTTAACTTTAATCAAAACCGGACTGTTCTTTCTTTAATCGGATTTTTTTGATTATTGACTTTTTAATATTTATTGGAGGCATTTTGATACAAGACATGTCTAAGAACACTCCCAGACACTTAAAGTACATTTGTGTGAAATTTAAAAAAAAAAATCGGTAAGCTGTTTTAGAGTCTAACTCACACAGATACAGACACATACTTACAAACACACACATACACGTGCACACACACACACACACACACACACACACACACACACACACACACACACACACACATACAGAGAAAAAGTGCCTTTCATATATAAGTAGAGATAAACACTAAATATAAATTAAATAACAAATTCATGAAAGAAAGACAAAAGTGCAAATATCAAAGGCAACAGCAGGAACCCTAGTAAATAACCTGCAATCAGTGGTGAAATGAGACCATAAATAGATGATAACATTTAATGCTGCTAGGACTGCTGCGAAGAAGTTAGGCTCTCTCTAACATGCTAGAAAGCTACTAATACCCGAAAGTATCCTGTACCTCTATAAGGTCACCATTCGCCCATGTATGGAATATTGTTGTCATATTTGGGCCGGTGCATCTGCTACTAGCCTCTCACTCCTAGACAAGGATTCAAAAGAGAGTCGCTAACCTGATGGGTTCTGAACTGTCATCTAAGCTTCAGCCTCTGTCCCATCGATGAAATATTGCACCCTTCTGCCTGTTCTACAGGTACTTTAATGGTGAATGCTCCGACGAACTACAAGCACTTGTATCCCTTAGATGTAAATACCCCCAACAAATCCAACAAGCAGCTAAATCCCACCCCTACACAGTAGAGACCCTTAGATGTAAGAGAGCTTTCTACTCCAGTAGTTTCTGCTCCAGAGCCGCTAGACTTTGGAATTCCCTTCCGGGTTCCTGCTTCCCCAATTGCACTGACATGCAGAAGTTCAAGTGTAATGTGAACCGACATATTGCTGCCCAACTCTCTACGTAGTACTCCTGTAGCTTATATTCCTGATAGTAGCCCCCTACATCAAAATGGCAATGTGCCTTGTTTGGGATGAAAATGTAATAAAAAAAAAAAATTTTTTTTAAATCTTCTTTCTTTTAAGAATTACAAAAACATTTCTCGGCCACCTATTGCCATAGCAAATAACACCTTTCATGAGAGCCCATGGTTCAGACTGCTCGACCAAAAAATTCACAAGCAACATGGATTGGAACAAATATATTGAGGACATTGCCACGGCTGCTGCAAGGAAGGTGGTCTTTCTCTACTGTGTTAGAAAAAATTACTTACACCAAAGAGCATTTTATATCTTTACAAAGTCATAATTCGCCCATGCATGGAGTACTGTGGCCACATCTGGGCTGGTGCATCTACCGTTAGTCTCTCACTCGTAAACAGGGTTCAAAAAAAGAGTCTCCAATCTAATAGATCTCGCATTATCAGCCAAGCTCCAAACTCTGTCTAATCGCCACAATGTTATACATCTGTGCCTGTTTTAACAGAATGTGTTCAGATGAACTTATAGCACTTATTCCCCTCGACATTAATACTCCCAACTAACCCAACAAGCACCAAAATCCCACCTCTTCAGTTTCGATGTAGTGACAGAAAGCATTTACTCTTACACTCTCTTCCTTCAGACTTTGGAATTTTATCCTTGTTTCCTGCTTCCCTAACTGTATTGACTTGCTGAAGTTTAAATTTAATGCGAATAGACATCTTTCTGCTCAACTCCCCACTGTTTCTTGCTAGACACGATCCCAAATAGTAGCCCGTTATGTTCCAAATGGCAATATGCCTTGTTTGAGTTGGAAATGAGTGAATAAAAATATTTTTTTCAATCATGAATTTCAAAAGAAGAGACTTTAGAAAATTTCTGAATCCTTTTTCGTCACCGTTTTCCATTCTCACACACTTCCGTTTCTAAACTTTATTATTCTCGTCGGAAAATTACACTCACCCAAAGAATTCTTTAAAACAAGAAACATTTACAAGTATGTTCTGAAAATAGAAATTATGAAATAGATTTTTGGATGTGTTTGTTTTTACTCGATAAAATTCCATTTATTCTTACACTCCTCAGCAATGTGATTAATTACGCAAAAGTAAATAAAAATAATCTTTTATTCTTTCGAACAAAACGAATTCTTCACAATTTATTGAAACGAAATAATTTTAGATTCCCATAAATCACTCGGCTGAAATTTTGGTGTTGTGCTTACAATGGATATTGTTGTTGGGTCTGGAAGATTTTATTTGCGTTTTGTGGATTTGGCTCAATTGCATTACAGGTCACTAGACGTACTTCTGCCCCGTTGAGTCACAAGCACTACCGCTATTTTTTCTTCTTTGATTTTATGGTTTTGAATTCTTGAGATGAAGATCGATAATTTGTATTATTTGACTCATTCGATCTACTATTCTCGAGTGTTATTCTCACTACGTTTCGACTGATGTATCCTCCGACTTTCTTCGGCTGTATACTAAGAATGCAATTCTGAATTGCTTAAGACTTCTAGCCAGTCATGGTTGACAGAACGAGAGCATGCTACCCCCCCCCCCCGTGGATTGTATGAAATTATGTGTAAATTCCTGAGTTCAACAAGAAGATACCCAAGTTTTGCAGAAAGGTTCCAATGTTCAATACACCTGAAGAAGGTCGGAGGTTATAGTGGCCGAAACTTTATGAGAATAAGACTCAAAATGAGAACAGTCAACTGAATAACCTGAATAATATATATTAGGGTTTATTTATTATAAATGGTGTAGCGAAATTTATTTACCCTGTAAAGTATTTGAATCAGGTAATATGAGAAATGGTTAGATGACTTATTACTAAGAGAGGGCTTTCTCCTCCAACTATCTCTACATTACTAACCAAAACAAAACTATTGGTTTGATTAAATATATAAAGAAAAAATCGATTTGGAAATAAAAAATATTATTTGATCTTTACACAAAACACTATGTGGATTATCTTAATAAGAAGACGATGTTTCTGGAGCTTTATCGATCATCCAAGTACGAGAAATCTCATTTTATTTTGAATATAAGATTTCCAAAATAATACTTTGTTTCATTTGAAAATTATTACATAATTACATTAAAAATCTAAGACAAAACAACGCCTCTCTTAGAAAACTTGTCCAGCTGACCCTCAAAGAATAAATATTATTTTCTAAATTTTAGATTATTATACATCCGAGGCAACGGCAATTAAAACAATACCAACTTTATGTTAACGTTGCATAATTGCTGTGGCCAGTTGTTCCAAATGTGTTTGTCCAGTCTATATAATGTCAATATCTATTTTTGTCGCTGGCACAAAATATATACATACACTGACAGCACAAGTAAAAATCACAACACAGTTGATCTACAAAAATATATTGCTTTTATATGACACTGACAAATCGGCTTTTCGGTGACAACTTATTATTCTGTGCTTTGACGTTTCTGAAAGGCATGGAGGGTATGTGGTTGTCAGATGGTGGGTGGTAAAAAAATAGTGACACATGTTGTAGCCCTCTCTCTCTCTCTCTCTCTCTCTCTCTCTCTCTCTCTCTCTCTCTCTCTCTCTCTCTCTCTCTCTCTCTCTGACCAACTGACTGCCTTTTTTCTCTGTGATGATTTTATTTATAAAAACATTCTTTTCTAATGGGAATGTTTAATATTTCCTTTGTCTACTGTTTCAACGTTTTGACCGATATCTGCTCACATATTTCTGGGTCAAATTATGCATTCCGTTAGACAATGGTAGAAAGTCCCGCATCCTTCACATTTGAATCCATTTCTATGTGTGAAACACATCGAATGTTTTTTCTTCGCGAGGTTGCCTGCTAATATCTAACAGTTGTTCGTTTTGTATTTTGTTTTTAGCTGAGACTTACAAATAGATCCATACAGACAACTGTCCTTTCTATATTATTTATAAGATTTCCAGAAAAAGAAAGATATTTCTTTCAAATGATTATATTTGGATTCCTTTATATTTTAAATAATTCTCTGATATGATTTAATCTCTTAAAGGAAAATGGTTTTTTGTAGACCTGTCAACACTGAAAATATGTCACGTGTCTTTTTTTATTTATTTTTTATTTTTTTAGTCTTTGTCCTTATTTATGTGCCTCCGCACAAGGGCATATTTAGACACAGGATCGTTTTGTTTGTTTGTTCGTTTGTTTGTTTGTTTGTTTGTTTTTAATGTAGAGAGAAATACAGTTCCCAAATGCTTTTCTTTCTTTTTCTTTTGTTCTTTGTCAGTGTTAGTATGACCGGAAGGAGTGGGAAAACGGCAGATGGTATAGCCTAGAAAATATGTAAGGGGACACAAGAAATAATGAGGGGAGGGGGTTAGGGACTATAAAGGTGTAAGAAAGGAAACAGATAAGCGCTTCCGGTGGAGACAATTAGAAAAAAAAAGAGATAATTTGGGTACGACATGAATGCTGCGTTTTTCCCATCCCAAATATGCTGACTCAACACACTTGATCATTACATATCTTTCCGGTTTTACTAAGTACTAGTGGGAGGTACCCGGCGTGGCCCGGGTGTTTGTAGGTGTGTGTGTTGGGGGGTGGAGGGGTGATCAAAACAACCCTGTTTTTAAGAAAAAACGTTGGCCGAGTGTTTGGAGGTGTAAAAGAAAAAACAGTTTCAGTAGGAAAGTAGGCTTGAACCCCGAACCTTTGACGTGGAGGTGGAAACGAAATGGAAAAAAACCCTGGGACCTAGCCATCTCGGCCACAAGAGAAGAGGAATGCAAAATCATCTTAATTTAACGTTTATAAAATGACATTGACAGGTGCGAGAAACTTAAGTAGCGTGATGTTTGATCTTGAAACAGGACACGGCTGCAAGCCAGTTTTCGCTTGTTTTATACTGAAAAGCGAAAGAAACACGCGGCGATCGAAATATCTGGAAAAAATAGTGTGTGAAAGTCGGGCAAATTAAATACACACGCGACCCCCGTTCTTAAGTCATAGATATTATCATTTAGACGTGATATAAAAAGTTTTAAGAAGTGATCCGAGCGAGAAAGTCAACGAAAAAAACTTTTTGCAGACATACACAAAAAGTGAACATACATACATACATACATACGCACATTTTCGCTTTTATTTATATAGATGTACAACAAATAAAGCACGACAAATGTACGATAAAGCACAACAATTGTTTCTGTTGATTCTCTACTAATTTCATATTTAAGCACAACAAACTTTTCCTGTTTTTTATTTGTTTGTTTTTGTTGTTTTTTTGTTTTGTATTTTTGTTGTTTTGTTTTTGGTAGTTTTGCATTTTGCAAAACCGGATTGATGATGGCTCGGATCCGACCGGCAGCTAACATAAACCGCCGGAATATGCTGAGCGCCGATTAAATCTAAAAATGTTAGGAAACAAAAAATAACAGTTATCGGATACTAATTATAATGAAATAAAATACAACATTTTACGTTTCATGAATAAATTTTTTGTTTGTTGGTTTTAAATAAATAAAAGCATCCTACTTTTTTTTTTGTCTCTCCAAGAGAATTTGAAGGAAAAAAAAATTGAATTTTTGTAAGTTTTTTTTTATGCTTTTTGTTGTTCAAGAAAAGTTGTAAGACGTTTTAGGAAAACTGCTGACATTTTTTATGGTTAAGGTTGGATTGATTAAACCTGTGCGTGGTTTAAAACTAACTTTATTTAGGATTAGGATCTAGGTTTATGGTTAGGGTTGAACTGATTAAATTTGTTTGTGATTAAAAATTATTTTTTTTTAGGATTAGGGTTAGGGTTCGGAGTTAACGTTAAACTGATTAAGTTCGTGCGTTATCAAAAAACATTTTTTTTTAATTTACTAAAAGTCGTCTGTTCTGATTTTTATTAGCTAAGCGTGTTTGTAATCGTTTTTTAATTGGCTGATAAACTTGATCAGTGCTCAATACATTCTAGCGATTTACCTACTCGGCGTTACCCGGGATGTAGTGAAGTAATTGTAGTTTTTGATTTTTGTTTGTCTATTTTTGAACATATAGAGAGAACGAAATAAAATTTCGGTTGGAAGGAAAACAACTCCTTTCAATATTCTTCAATTAAAATATGAGTGATTTCCCTTGTGGGACTTTTTTTCTTGTTTATTTTGGTTATTAGTTAAAAAAAATTTCATAATTTGGATTGTCTAAGTAATATTTTCAATATATTGTAGTGATGCATTAAAGTATTTTATTATATATTACAACTAGCCTGAGTGCCCGGTGTTGCCCGGGTGTTTGGAGGTGTGTGTTGAGCAAAAAAAAAAAAAAAGTGGCAAGTAATAGGCAAGCAGGCAAGCTTGCACCCATACCGTGAAGAGGAAAAGAACCGGAAAAAAAAGAACGCAACGTCTTTACCACTGCGTCCATCGCAAAACCAGAAGTGGCAAAAGTTTAAATTAAGGCTAGTCAATCGAAAATATCAGTGAAAAAAGCGACCCCTCCTTGCAGAAATGTGCCCAGTTGAGGGTGAAGGAATTAATGTTTTCGGACACTTTTCAATATTTGTCGTCCGAAGTGTCGAGCTTCAAAATGGTACTGATCTCGTGAAAATTCGTTGCCTCTGTCGAAAGTTTTTGGCAGACATACATACATACATACATTTAAACAGACAATATTATAGATAATATGGTATGCTAAAATAATATTGGCTCATCAGAAACGAAGTTTGATTCGTCAGTTTAGATGCTGTTTCAGTTTGACTTGGAAAATCTGATCAGATAATCTAATGTATAAAAACCTATATATCCGTCTGTCTTGCTGTCTGTCTCCATATTTTCAAACTCTATCTCTTCCGAAATTAAAAGTTGCAGAGCGACGCTCGTGGCCTCAAATGATTGTGTTTTTTATGGATCATTCTTTTATGGGTCTTTAGCCAGTTAAAATAGTTTTTTAGGGGTCAAAAATGGATCAAAATTGAAACAATCGTTATACATTTTGTATATTCATCTTAGTTTATTTTTAATTTTTAATTTTTAATCAGTTCGTATTTGTACGTCATCAGCTTTGATTGCAACAGTTTCGGTTTCGATTCTAGCTGATGGCACCTAAATAATTTTTTTTTTACTTTTGAAATCACGACTCTATAATGATATATACGAAATCCAGGCAAATTAAAATATCATATTTAAGCGTATTTTACGACCGGACAAAGCCGCCCCCTACGCCCCGCTAGTTTTAGATATAAAAAAATACTGAATCAATGGAATGGATATAACCTTTTTTATTTTTTCATTTTTACCTTAGTGTAAGTTCTCAGACTTCAAGGGGGCCCCTTTCTTGGTGCTAGCAGATAATCTTTATGTGAGATACATAAATACTCAAATGTTTTATTAAAGTTCTCTGATTATTAAACAAATGAAGAGAATTAATTAACTGGTTACCGATATTATAGTACAATATTAAATAAATTAATTAATGATAAAATTGTCGCCCTAAAAAAAAAAACGACACTACAGCTTTATTTTTAAACTTTTATTGAAAAAATCAATTCAGGTAACTTGATTATGTAGTAGAGCTGACATCTATTCAATGTAGCCACTTTTAGCCTCAATCACCGCCCCAATATGGGTCCAGAACTAGGAGCATGCCTTTTCCGCAAGTGCCGGCAGATGCTCGGCGAATACTCAGCAGTCAGGCGTGCTTTGGTGTTGTGGGAGGTCATGTTGGTGATGTTCTCAATGTATGATGAAACGAAGTAGTTCAGCAAGTTTAGGTCGGGGGAGGAGGGAGGCTAGTGAGAGAAGGGTATAAAGTCATAGCACTCTTTCTGGAGCCAAGTCTGGGTCTCTTTGGACTTGTGGGTTGGCGCCGAGTCCTGCTATCGCACCCAGAATCTGCCAGCAGCCACCTGATTGTTCTAGGAGATCACCACACTCTTCAACACAACCAGGTATACTTTGGTATTGACTTTCAAGATGACTTCGAAGATGTGAGGTAACATGGTGTGGTCCTCACTTAAAACCACACCAAAGACCATAACTGTAGCTGGAAACTTTGTTGAGCTGTGCCCTCAAGTGTTGAACCGTCCGAATTTGCATTTTGAGGGTGCTGGCAATGGTCCTGTTGTCATAACTTGGATCGGTAGAGAGCATAAGTCGTTCAGCAGCACATCACCAATCTCACTTGAATGTTGTGTCACCTTCAGATATTATGGAAAATTCCTATCACTCTTGAGATTTGTACACAACTGGTTAACTAGTAGATAGTCTGCAACTAAAGAAGAAAACCGGTTTTCATCAAAAGGAAATGGAATCATATCATCTTTTCTAGGGCAATAATTTTATCATTTCACCCCGTATAGTTTTTTTTTTTTTTTTTGTCTCTTGGTCTAGCCAGATTCCATGAGAAGAATTCATTTAGTCTAGTAGAGGATCCAGCTATGCACTGCTATTTGATGCAACATCACTTGGAGAAGATGTAACATTTTGCGTAGAAGCCGGTGTGAATATTTGGTCAAGGGTTACTTGTAGTGAGAAATATTTTCTACGACAAACTCCTTTACAGAGTGACCTTAGGGAGTCACAGATGATGTTTAGTAAGCATGTACAATTTTTTTTTTAAGAAAATCGCTCCAGACAAGGCATGAAACCACCGGATGTTATGTGCTTAAAAAAAAAACAGATACTATTTTAAGGTCTAAAACTAGTTAGGGATAAGTGCTATATAGCTAGATTCTGACTCATAAAACAGCAATTATTCCCCTTTATTAGAAACATCGTCCATTGAATGTGAGAACTAAGGGATTAAATAATTAATAGTTTCAAGATCCATTTATTACTCGCTTATGCATTCAAATTTTCTACACTATTATTTCTTATGATTTGTAAGTTGTTTTTTTTTTTATGGAAATTGCACCAGACAAGCCATGAAGCCATTTTATATAAAAAGCTAAAAAAAAAAAAAAAAAAGAATACTACTTCAAAATCAAAAACTAGCTAACAATTAATGTTAGGTGGATAGATCTCGCCCCAGAAAGCAACAATTCCTTCCCCTTTTTCAGAAACATCGTTGATGGAATGTGGGGACTAAAGGACAAAAGAATGGAAAGTGAAAGTTACGAAGCTTCCGGAAGTAAACCCAGGGTCCACTTTCTACTGTTCTTGTGTTGTATTTTTTTTTTTTTTTGATTATTCGAACTACTGTTATGTTATTCTCACAACGTTTCGGCCGATGTAACCTCCTACCTTCTTCAGCAAGCATTCAAATTCTCTCTAGTTTTGCGTTATTATTTCTCCGATTTTTATGTTAATATGGAGCTCTAGTTTTTACTTTATAAAAAACAAAAAAAAGGAGAAAAAAGATTTTCTGTTTTTGCGGTAATAACATTTGCATTTAAGAGAAGTGTTGCTGTGGTCGTCCCTCGCATCGTCTTCTTTGCCAACACTTCGCACGCTGGGCCAAGTCGGCCGTAAAATATGGTCAGACTCAGTATCTCAATTTATGCATGATCTATGAGGTATGATGTATGTACCGGCCGGGCATGCAATTATAATCGGTTGGTGCTATTGATTTCAACCGAGAATCTCTTTAGCCGAACGGACAATCTGACAGAAGACCACGTGATAGGTAAGAAGGATACTGGATGCAATACCCACCCCCACCCCGTCTCACTTCGACCAGTCGTATATTGAATTTATCGTCAACCTTTCTCCGTGATATTTAGCTTCGTGCACGCTTAAATGCCTATCGCCCGGCACTGGCAACCCTTGCGCCCCCCCCCCCACTTCTCTGTGGCGCATGCGCGCTCTCTTCGTGGCCATAAATTTACTACTTCTCATTAAACATTAGTTTAGGTCAGCCAAGACACGACGCATTTTGACGCTTTGTGGATACTTTCAAATTCACGCCTCCTTCGATTCAAATTTTCGACCGTGGAAAAATTTTTATTCTTCAACCCGGTCTCCATAAATTTCCTATCAAGTTGAAAGCGTCTCATCGTGGAACCAATTTTCGTCTGGTTTATTCCTCTTCAAAGCGTCATATTTTGGTTCCTTTGTGGAGATTTGCTGCAGGGTTTACAAATGAACCTCTTTGTATCTCTTATGTGCCGATTCGATAAAGCAAAAAAAAAAAAAAAAAAAAAAAAAAATGGCTGCCTGTAGGGTTTCAAGAAACAAACTGCAGACTAGAGATTGCCAGATGCAAACATTTCAAATATCAACCTCTCTCTAAAAAATTGCAGCATGGTTATCGTCAAAACTGTCTTCTTGTTTTGACTTTCGGTTTCTGCTTAACATACGGGACGACGGTGATAAGCAAGATATGCTTCCTTCTGATTAATGATTATCTTCCTCTCAGATAACGTGAAGCCCCCCCCCTTTCCCATGTTAAGAATGGCCTTCTTGTCCACTTGACCATGTCTAACTATCTGGCCAAATGGACAGCAAAAACCGGAAGTCAATAAGAGTAGACAATCTTGACTATTGCCTACAATTTTTATGACTAATACACATCTACGCAATATTATGCTAAGACAAATTCATGGTCATACATTATAATCCTGCTTGGAAATGTTTTCTTCCCTCTGTTACCACTTTCTGACAGAAGAGACATTGAGATTCAATTTTGGCTCTTTCATTATTTTCATGGCAGGTGCTCGACTGGGCTTCAATCTATTCCCTTGAAAAACGCTCGTCTATATACAATCACTATTAAAAATTTTCCTTGTTCTTTATATGTGCCTAAAGCCAAACAAAAATTCCACAAGCAAAGTTTCTTTCCCCAGAAATGCGTGTCTGTGGTACACAATACCACAGAGCTGCTTCACAGCTGACTACAACATAGCTGTTTTCAATTCCGATGTAGACAGGTTCTTGAGCTGTCCACTTAAATAATAAACTCCTACCCAATCTCTTCCATTACCAATTATCAGTGAGATGTCTAACTCTTATGCTTGAGTGGTTTTTGGGCCTTGATAAGCAGTGACCGCCTAGTAAAAAGAAAAGATTGCTGTCTTAATCTTATTTTGAAAATCAGACAAGATAACTTTATGTTTATATATTAGAAGAAAAAAGTCACACTACTGCTCTCATCTTGAGATGAATGCAACTAATACGATGAACCAATCCTCATCTCAAAAATCTAGAAACGTCATAAGAACTTGTTTACATTGGACTTGAAAGCAACCAGCTTGGAAGCAGCCGTGCGGTATTGTGTTCCACTGGCGGGCACTTCTAGGGAAGAAACTTTTTGTTTAGTTTTAGACAAAAAAAAAAAACGAAAAAATAGGCTAGTTCGAATCAACTATCACTATGTAAGATAAATTGGTATTTGTGTCTGATACATTACAAAAGAACATAACACCAAACTTATAAATAATAAAATTTATTTGAAAGACAAGATCTTTACTCGTGTGAGAATGTGCTTGGTTCGGCATAGAAGAAGGTTGTGCAAGTGTAAAGCTCGTAAAGGAATTGGATGCTTTTATTCATGTTTAACGGTTCGCTAAGATTAATCTGATAATCCAGTATTCCAAAACACCCAAACGGGCAACCAATGAGAGCGGCAGAAAATAACTTTTAGAGAGCGATCAGTAATTTTAGAACGTAAAATGACAAAAAAACTAAGATGAAATGTATCCATATAAGAAACAAATACGAACGGTCATCGGGCCAAACGTGGAACAAATGCTGAGAAGTTCCCGGTTACGATGGGGTTTGTGGGAGGAGATAACAATTAGGGGAAAAAATTCTACCACAATAATATTAGATGTAGTTTGGATTGTGGCGCTTCTAGGAATAAATATAATAATTTATTATAGCGGATGAATGCGACTACAAATATGCGCAAAACCTAAGGTAGTCGGTAGTAGTCTGATTATAGTGAATTTTTATGGGGTATCTGTGTTTGCCAAGCTATAATGTTTTTTTTCTTCTTTAATTAATCTTATTTTATTAATCTCTACTATTAAAAAAGAATTTTGTCTCTGTGTGAGTCTGCGTGTGTGTTTGTTCCCTTTGTACTTGAAAACGGCTAGGCCGATTTTTTTTCTAAATTTCACATGAAGGTACTTTATGTGCCTGGCAATGTTCTTAGATAGGTTTTGTATCAGAATGTCTTCGATAAGTATCGATAACCAATAAGCTAAATAATCCGATGAAAGAAGCAACAGGCGATTTGGACCAAAGTTAACACCTTACACAATCGAACATTCTCAATATTTGAGAAGTTTTATTACCATACAAGCAGAAAGGCCTGGCATATGAAATCCACGACAGGATCTTTGATATGATAGGGGTGCGTTCAAAATGAATTTTTCTGTTTAATTCACAATTGCACCATGGTACTTGACTTTTTCATTTTAAACTTAAATCCATGCCATTATGATTGGATAAGCGGTAAGGCCATGTATATAAAATCAACAGTAGATTCTTTGATATGACAGGGGTGCGTTCAAAATGAATGTTTCTGTTTAGAGCAAAATTGAAGCATGATACTCGACTTTTGCATTTTAAACTTTAATTCAAGCCATTATATATAAAAACAATTCTATAAAATTAACATTAGGTTCTCTACAGTGCAATGTAGACTACAAAGTGATGTGGACAAAGTTACTGTGCAAAGACATCAAAGGCATGTGAAGCTTCCTCCCAGTGCACCGCGATGGGTCTCCAACTAGAGCAGGCACCCAATCGATTTGATTGAAAAGTTAACGATTTCACCGATTTCGATGGCAATAAAAATATAGAAGTGTGAAACATTCGTTTTTCACCATTTAATCCCGAGCAACATCGGTCTCCCTGCTAGAATAGAGATAAACGTCCGTTTGATTTAGATGTCAAGTTCCGGTTTTCTCCCGAGTGTTCTTAAGTAGTAGCTCACTTTAAAAGGTAACACTACATATTAAAGTTGACAAGCATAAAAAACCCATATTAATTTGATAGCATAAAAACAGGGTTTCATACTATCAAACTGGAAGAATAATTGGTGAACTTGAACAAATAGAAATGATTTCTTAATTGAGTCGAGATTGTCATCTCAAATAAAACAGATTAATGCTTTTTGCCGCCTTTTTTCAGTGGACGCTAAAGGAAAAATTTATGCAATTTTAATTTCTATTCAACCACGCATGCGTAAAACTATGTGCTATTATAACAGCACTTAGACGGTTTAAAGACCAAATTTTTTTTCATCATTTTTTTTTCATAATTGAAGAATTAAATGTTATGATCAAATCGATATTGAAATGAGATCAGTGTTTAAAGACTATAATTTATTTTTACATTTTTTTATCAATAGATTTTATTTAAAAAAAAAAAACAATTTGTTTTTGACATAAAACTCTAAAGTTCAAACGATGAAACATTAATGATCCTTAAAATGACAACTTAAATCTTATCTATCTATAGTTAAACTTATGTATCTATATTTTACTAGTAGGAAGACTTGACGTTGCCCGGGATTAAATGCTGATAAACAAATGTTTCACACTCTCATATCTACGATGATAATGACTTGAATTCAAATTTAAAATTGTCATCATAAGGTGCTTATGTTCTCTATTTATGACCGTCACGTAAACCGGCTGTCAATACACGGCGCCAAATACGGCTGGCTATCAATACACGGTACCAAATATGGCTGGATACCAATACACGGCACCAAATGCGGCTGGATGTCAATACACGGCACCAAATACGGCTGGCTATCAATACGCAGCACCAGACACAGCTGACTGTTAATACACGACACCAGATACGCCTGGCTGTCAATACACGGTACCAAATACGGCTGGCTATCAATACACGGTACCAAATATGGCTGGATATCAATACACGGTACCAAATACGGCTGGCTATCAATACACGGTACCAAATACGGCTGGCTATCAATACACGGTACCAAATACGGCTGGATATCAATACACGGCACCAAATGCGGCTGGATGTCAATACACGGCACCAAATACGGCTGGTTATCAATACGCAGCACCAGACACAGCTGACTGTTAATACACGACACCAGATACGCCTGGCTGTCAATACACGACACCAGATATAGCTGGCTGTCAATATACGACACCAGACATATCTGGCTCTCAATCGGAGTAAGACGAAGGGCCGCCACGTGCTTGTGGAGCATAAATTCTCACGCGTCTTTTCTTCTTTTTCTTCTCTTTTTCCCCTCCCTTCCTTCCGATCTTAATTCTTATATATGTATTTGAGTCCATGACGTCATGTTCACACCACTCCTCAAAATGTTACACAGGCACTTTCGGCATTTTATAAACGTATGTACATATACAACATAGTACCGGTCGATTTTTTAAACATATTTTCTGCAATTAAAATATTTAAAGAAAAAATAAAGGCTTTAATGAAACAAACGTTGATTAGCGCAGCATTCGAATGAGAATGTAGATTGTCTTTTATAGCTTTATGGGTTCCAGTAGAGATTGAGTTATTGAGTGGTTGTATCTAAATATAATTGGATTGTTAGCACCCACCCCAACCACGCGGATCATAATTATAGGAATTTAATGGGTTTTTATTAACGCATGGCTGATTTCTGCAAAGTTACCGTCAGCAGAGAATATCTCCAGCAAATAATTTCCTACTCAAATTTAAATTGTAAAATTGTTTCTTTTCAATTATCATCATCGCTCCAAGCATTATTACAGGGTTTTTATTTTTTTGTGTGTGTGTGTGTTGTTTGAACAACGAAGAGAGACTGCCTCTTCAAAGTAGATTTTTAAAAGTTACATTTTTCAAAGTTTATCCTTTATAGTGGATAACCCGCAGGGTTACGTTTTTTTTTTGTTTTTTGGGGGTTTTTTTTTGTTATTTTTTTTATCTTTTTTTCCATTTATTTTTCCTTTTTATTATTTCTTTTTTATTTCCTTTTTTTTAAGTGTCAGAAACACATTTTGATTCATTACATTTATTATTGAATTAAATTTGATGTTTTAAACATATTAACGATATTGATTTTTTTAGTTTATATATTTTTTTAAGTTTGTTTTAAGAACATCAATGTATTTCTAGAGAACCACTCTGAAGTATTATGGCATTTTTGCTGCCTTCTATACATTCCTGCAACAATAGATTCTAAAGCATTTCCAACAGAAATGGAAACACTTCCTCTTAGAATATCTATTGATTAAAAGATATGCTAACAATTACGTTATAAACACATCTTCAATGTAAAAACAAAAACAGAAAAAGAAAAAAAATATATACTAAGATTCTTAGTAATTTTATTGATTTTGTTTTTTTTTTCATAGCGATTCTAACTTCTCATTTATCAATTTTATATATCTAACTAACAGGTTTAATCGGTGTTGCTCGGGTTACAGTGCGCGGGGGCACCTTTGTGGCCTTCGGGCCAAGATCAAAGTGTAGTACCTGTTCCAGCAGATAGTGCAAGCAAAGACCCTATGTGGTGGCGACCCCACAGATAAGACCTTGGCCAATGTAGGGGCAACCCTTCATACCAATTGTCACTATCCAGCTCCCCTACTCCCCGGGGAGTTGGTCCCCCATTTCCCCTTCACTCCTCACATTAAAAATCGGCCTTGTGCCTAATTTGCTCGGTGGAGGAGCAAATAAATACCGGGGAACCTTTGTGGCCTTCGGGCCAAGATCAAAGTGTAGTATCTGTCCGGCAGATACTGCAAGCAAAGACCCTATGTGGTGGCGACCCCACAGATAAGACCTTGGTCAATGTAGGGGCAACCCTTCATACCAATTGTCACTATCCAGCTCCCCTACTCCCCGGGGAGTTGGTCCCCCATTTCCCCTTCACTCCTCACATTAAAAATCGGCCTTGTGCCTAATTTGCTCGGTGGGGGAGCAAATAAATACCTAGTATCTGTTCCGGCAGATGCTGCAAGCAAAGACCATTGCCCTTGTGGCAATCTTCTGGTCCATATAGGGGCAACCCTACTTGGGCCAGCTGGCAAATCACTATCCAGCTCCCATTTCCCACCCCTCGGGAGCTTGTCCCCTTTTCCCTTCCCCCTTCCCTTCTCTCTCCACATTAAAAAACGGCCTTGTGGGGAAGCAAATAAATACAGCCCGGGTTACAGTGTGAGGTATGAAGTGCGTTCAATTCGTAATGCTCTTGAACCATTTCCAATTGTTTGATTTTTAAGGTGCAATGATTTATATCTCTATAGGTTATATAGCAAATTACGACTCTGGAATAATTTTTCTGATTTATATATGTTTGAACTGAATGGGGTGAAAAATTGAGTGTGTTCAGTGTTGCGCAGTTTTTAGCATTTGAAAAGACGGACACTATACGAGATTTTTGATATCTGTTTATTTGTCAAAAGATTTTTAGTAATTTTATTGTTTTTCATTTTTCATCGACAGAGAAGCAAATAAATACAGCCCGGGTTACAGTGTAAGGTATGAAGTGCGTTCAGTACATAATGCTCTTGAACCATTTCCAGTTGTTTGATCTAGCTGAAATTTTTAAGGTGCAGTGATTTATATCTCTATAGGTTATATAGCAAATTACGACTCTGGAATAATTTTTCTGATTTATATATGTTTGAACTGAATGGGGTGAAAAATTGAGTGTGTTCAATGTTGCGCAGTTTTTAGCATTTGAAAAGACGGACACTATACGAGATTTTTGATATTTGTTTATTTGTCAAAAGATTTTTAGTAATTTTATTGTTTTTTTTTATTTTTCATTGACGGAGAAGCTAAATTATCATTCATCTATTTTATGTATTAAACTAGATCTGTTTTCATTATTTTCGCATGCAATTAACGTTTATTTAAGATACACTACCTGGGAGAGCTTCATTCTTAGAAACAGACATTCATGTTTATTCCATCCTAGCAGGCCGCCCGGCGTTCCCCGGTCATAAAATACTCATAAATAAATGTCATGCTGGAACACTGGCTTGCGACTCAGTTTCTGGAGGGAGGGGATCATGCTCTGCTGCAGTATTTGACAGTACATGTCGGAGTTCATGTTTCCCCCAATGAAATGTAACTCTCCAATATCTGCAGTACTCATACAGCCCCAGACCATGACATTCCCACCACCATGCTTGACTGCAGGCATGACACACTTCTCTTTGTACTCCTAACCTGGTCGCCGCCACACATGCTTAAGGCCATCAGAACCAAACAAATTAAATTTCGTCTCATCAGACCATAGGACATGGTTCCATTAATCTATGGGGTTTGTTGTCATGTCTTCAACAATCTGTTTGCTGGCAGATATTTGAAACTTTGCGCACTGCCACCTTCTGCTTGAGGATGCCCCAAAGACGTTCTATTGGGTTCAAGTCTGGAGAGATGCTTGGCCAGTCCATCACCTTTACCCTCAATCTCTTCAGTAAAGCAGTGGTTGTCTTGGATGTATGTTTTGGGTCATTGTCATGCTGGAACATTGCTCTGCAACCCAGTTTCTGGAGGGAGAGGATCATGCTCTGCTGCAGTATTTTACAGTACATGTTGGAGTTTATGTTTCCCCCAATGAAATGTAACTCTCCAATATCTGCAGCACTCATGCAGCCCAAGACCATGACATTCCCACCACCATGCTTGACTGCAGGCATGACACGCTTATCTTTGTACTCCTCACCTGGTCGCCGCCACACATGCTTAAGGCCATCAGAACCAAACAAATTAAATTTCGTCTCATCAGACTATAGAACATGGTTCCAGTAATCTATGGCCTTTGTTGACAATGACCCAAAACACACATCCAAAGCAACCACTGCTTTACTGAAGAGGCTGAGGGTAAAGGTGATCGACTGGCCAAGCAAATCTCCAGACTTGAACCCAATAGAACATCTTTGGGGCATCCTCAAGCAGAAAGTGGAGGTGTACCAAATTTCAAATATCTGCCAGCTCCGTGACGTTGTAATTGAAGAGTGGAACAGCATTCTAGTGGCTAAATGTGAAGCTCTGGTAAACTCCATGCCCAGAGGAGTAAAAATAGTTTTGGATGATGATGGTGGCCACACAAAATATTGTAAAGCATACATGTTGTATGTTAATATTGACAACTTTTCGTAAGGTTGGTTGGTTGGTTGGTTGGTTGTTTTACGGCATATCAACCCTTTTTGGGTTATTTAATGCCGAATCCAAAGATTTTTTTAATAGAATATATTTGTTGTTTTCACGTCGGTTTCTATTTAACCCATAGTTGGGGCCCTAACAGATACTACCACTCCGGGTCAGAGTGGACCTGGGAGCAATGGTAATTAAAGGGTGGCTCCACACTCCTCAAAGCCCACAAGTTGGGGCCTCACCACTGGATATAGTTTAAGGTAATATCCAGGACCCCCATTGAGGGACTTTTACCCTCTGCAGGGGGGCAGTCGGCGTATTCTAATGCCCCACCGACAGGGCCATTTCGTAAGGAGTGTACTCACTTTTCTTGCCAGGTATTTAGCTTTTAATGGCTATATTTTGAGGGGAAAAAACTTAACTCTGTTATGTATGCTGCAGACAAACTACTTTTCATTGTGTCAAAAAATCATTTTTTCAGTGTTATCCCATGAAGAGATATACTTAAATATTTGAAGAAATGTGAGGGGTATACCCACTTTTTTTTAAATTACATTTTCACCCCAAACAAGGCACGTTGCCACTTTGATGTAGGTGGCTACTATCAGGGACATAAGCTACAGGGGTACTATGTAGGGAGTTGGGCAGCAAGATGTCAGTTCACGTTACATTGAACTTCTGCATATCAGTACAGTTGGGGAAGCAGGAAGCCGGAAGGGAATTCCGAAGTCTAGCAATTCTGGGAAGAAACTACTGGAGTAGAAGGCTCTCTTACATCTAGGGATCTCTACTGTGAAGGGGTGGGATTAAGCTGCTTGTCTGGTTTGTTGGGAGTATTTACATCGAGGGGGTACAAGTGCTTGCAGTTCGTCAGAGCATTCACCGTTAAAGTACTTGTAGAACAGGCAGAGGGATGCAACATTCCATCAATGGGACAGAGGCTGCCAGTTCAGGGCCTATCAGATTGGCGACTCTCTTTTGACCTTGTCTAGGAGCGAGAGACTAGTAGCAGATGCACCAGCCCAAATATGGCAACAATACTCCATACATGGGCGAATGGTGGTCTTATAGAGGTACAGGATACTTTCAGGCGTTAGTAGCTTTCTAGCACGGTAGAGAGAACCTCCCTTCCTCGCAGCGGACCTGGCAATACTCTCAATGTAATTGTTCCAACTCATATTTCCTGTGAACGTAAGGCTAAGGAGTTTAAAAGATGTACTTTCAGATAAAGAGTCTTTGGCCATTGCTATTGATGGTAGAGAAGGTTTCTTGTAATTATTGAAGGAAACAAGCTTAGTCTTGACAGCATTGAATGTGACCATCCATTTTTGTTCCCCATTTCACTACAAATCAGGTCATCCTCTAGTGTTTCTGCCATTTCTTTAGACATGTGTTCATTGTGTTTTCTTATCGTGTCTGTTATAGAGCGTGGTGTCATCAGCATATATACCCATCTCACAGATGTGATACAAATATATATATATATATATATATATATATATATATATATATATATATATATATAATTTCTATGGAAATATACTTTATCTTTATTTCCTTATAATATATACCAATCCTTATTTAAGAAGCTCAATGTAATTACAGAGCAATATAGTAAATGAATGACAAAAGTCTATATTCCAAAGTTCATGATGTTAACCATCTTATAATTTATTCCTTTAATTCAGTTGACATTTAAAATTATTGATAGTAAGTAACCCTGTCTCTGTGTGTGCGCATGGGATTGTCTCTGTCAAACTACTCTGTCAAGTTTTCGTTTACAAACTTGAAACTTAATATATAGGGAATTCGGACCTGTGGAACAAAGTCGATTTGGTTTTTAGCCGGTAACAATAGCTGTTAAGGGATCAAGATTGAAAAAAAAATGAACTTAGCAGGAGTAAGTCGACTAAATTTCTACTTCTACGTATGCGTAAATATATATTTATACACTAAAGTCGCTTAATTTTAAACGTTTTCTTATCAATATATCGATAGCTCAAACGGTAAGACTGAAGCGCTAAATGTTTTGGTCTCGATTCTAGCTGATGGCACCTGAGTCATATTTGTCTTTTAACTTTTGAAATTACTGCTATATATTGGGTACAATATAATAATCAATAGAGAATTGGCTTTGTAGTAATAAAAAGTTACGAAAATCCATTGAGTAGAAAATTACTTATAATTAAAAGTAATTTTTACAGAAAATTGGAGGAAATTGCGTTTTTTCTAAAAGTAAACACCTTTGCGATTGCAAATACATACTTATCTCATTTTTCAATACTTTAATGGCGGACTTTTAAGATCATAGCGATGAACTTTGTTTTTTTACTAAAAACACGAAAGCAGTTGTTCAACTAGATGAATTTTCGTAATTTGGGGATATATTACCATTTTCGACATGACAGTTAAGTAAGTACTGTTGTTTTTGCTTAAAACAAGATATTTTTAAAAAATCGATCTGTCGACTCCGTTTTAACAAACACCAAATATGCGTCAATTAAAATACAATATTTAAGCGTGTTTTACGACCGGGCAACGCTGGGTGTCATGCTAGCATATATACAATGTGTATTATTATAGCTGATTAGTGGCTTGCAAGTCTAATAATTCGTACTGTTTTGTAAACGTGTTCTTTGTTTTTGTTTTCCAAACGAGAATCTAGATAAGACTTTCAACAAGGTTACATCGCGATATCAGTCGAAGGCATTTTGAAAAGATATGGCGGCAGGGACATATTTCCTCGGCTCCATTTAATGTCTTCGCATTGTCTTCTGTTTTTGCTGTTATCTCGTTTCAATCATCTCCATTTCGGTTGCTCGATTGAGAGCTGCCCTCAAGCCCTTTTACCAGAAAGTGTTATCTCGTTTTTCGCTTGTCATACTCCGAAGTCATCACGAAGGTTTTCTCTTTCTGTTTAGGAGAAACGCATGTCACATTGAATAGTAACTATTCAGCTTTAGGATGCGAGCTCTTGGAGACTAAAAGAAAATTTTAAAAAAATTGTTACTTGTGTCTGCAGCGTTTAATGAGACATGCGTCATAACTAGGGCTATGGACAACAGCATATTCTTTTCCTTGTTTTGATTCTCATGTATATATCCATTGATATCTTATATGTTTTTATATAGAGTGATGTGGTTCTCGGTTGATTAACTGTGTCTAACTGTTTCGGATATATACTCGAGAGTCAATACAATGAAAAGAATATGCTGTTGTTATAGCCCTAGTGATCACAACAAAAAACTAAACGTAACTAAAATGTCTGCTTTTTATCGTATAATAAATTATGACGTCAAGTGTGTATCCATTGATATCTTATATGCTTTTATATAGAGTGACGTGGTTCTCAGTTGATTAACTGTTTCGGATATACACTCGAGAGTCAAAATAATGAAAAGAATATGCTGTTGTCCTAGCCCTAGTATTAATTATACAAGATTGGCAAACAAAATTTTGTCTTTCATTCCGTGAGACACTTTATCTACATGAATAAAACAGTACATGTTTGTATGTATATATGTGGCTGTGTGTAAGTATTTAACCGATAATCTCTTCAACTACTAGTCGCAAAACACTGAAATTAAACGGGAAATCCATCCATCCAGCGCGACCATAGCTGGGATTGAACTTACTACACAAGTTTGTAGTGCAATTCAAATCTTGTCGGTAGCTGAATATTTGATGCTTCGCCAGAGCTATCAAGGGTATTTTTTATCGTGACGCCTACCACGTGGGGTGCCTACAACAGATTAAGAGAGTCCCATCTTCCCTCGAGAGAAGGATAAACCGCGCCAGATTCTCAACCTGGTATTTTACCTCGCGGTAATAGAAACCATACACCAAGCTTGATGGTTTATAACGAGTAAAATCGTTGTTCGAATGGATGAATAATGCGTACAGAAATATGTCAGCAAGTTGAAATGCGAAATGTTTATTTCAACTTGCCGATATATTTCTATTACTTTTGCGCATGCACAAATTCATTCATAGCTTGAAGTCGTTTAATTTAAAATCTTTCTTAGCTATCTGTTGATATATCAAACGTGTCACGGAGCGCTAAATTTTTTGGTTTCGATTCTAGCTAATGGCATTCAAGCCATTTTTTTTTTTAACTTTTGGCCTTCGGGCCGGGATCCAAGTGTAGTATCTGTTCTTCAGATGCTGCACTTAAGATAATTTGTACCAGTCAATGGAGGGGAAACCCTCTTTACTGGAACAATAATTATTTTTGGTAACCAGAGTATCCTCTTTTTGCCTACTTTTAGGGGAGCTGGTTTTTACCCCACATTAAAAATGGCCTTGTGCCTAATTTGCTTGGGGTGGGGAATCAAATAAATATAATATATATATATATATATAGTCATCCACATGCAGTACTGTTTCGCTGTTTCACAGCTCATCAGTGCGGCTACACAGGCAACTACCTCAAGCCAGGATTGAAACCCATTGGCGGCTGCTGAGCGATTCGTGAGTTTATATATGTATATATATATATATATATATATATATATATATATATATATATATATATATATATATATATATATAAGGCTATGTGTCTGTCGGTCTGCAGTCTCCATATTTTCAAACTCTATCTCCTTCGAAACTAAAAGTCACAGAGCGGTGGTAGCGGCCCCAAATGGTTGGATTTTTGTTCTTTTATGAGTCTTTAACCGGTTAAAAAAGTTGTTAAGAGGTCAAAAATGTAAAAAAGTGTAAAAAAATCTTTATATATTTTGTGCATTCATCTTATTTTATTTTTAATCTTTAATTTTTAATCAGTTCATATGCGTGTCACGTTGATATAGTGGTAACGTCACCAGCTTTGAATGCAACAGCTTTGCTTTCGGTATGATTCTAGCTGATGGCACCCTAATACTTTTTTTTCTCTTGAAACACGACTCAATAATAATATACGAGATCTGGAGAAATTAAAATATCATATTTAAGCATATTTTACGCGCAGGCAAAGCTGCCCCCCCCCGCTGGTATATATATATATATATATATATATATATATATATATATATATATATATATGTTGGCAGAAGTCATTATTCAAGCAAGTCTGATTGAACATAGCAGAGTTCTTTTTTCTGATTTTGTTGGATATCTTTTGAATTCGCCGAGCAGTCCTTTTTATTTCGGTTGGCATGTTGTATATTATGGTGCCCAATTCACCTGAACCATTTTCTATCGGTACATTATACTTATATTATAACGGCTAATTCGTCTCAACAGCATTCTATCTGTACATCTTAGTGCTTAAATAATATGCAAAGAAAAAAAGACTGTAATGTAGCGTTGCAAGAACAAACAAACAAACAAACATAAATAAATAAATCCGACTTGTCTTCTCTTTTTTTTTTTAACACCAGTTGTTTATTACCGTTTTCCCTCCTCCCCATCTCGACGCCAGCTTAAAAGTCCTCCGTTGCCACATGTCTATCTCACCTGGCCCATTTCTCTTACTGCTCCACTACATACCGGTCGTAGACAGCCATTTTTCGTCTTCGACTTCACACATTCATCTTTTTCAACTGCACTTTTTCTTCTCACGACCACTTAGTGTCCTTTTTTTTCTTTCTTTTCTCCTCTCACACCAGTCACGCATACTTCCTAATTTGCATATGTGCTTTTTTTCGACAAGCCAGCTATCTACTGATATTTTTTCACTTGCTCATACGCGCTCTGTTACAAGACAAAGTCTCAATATCTTGTATTATCTCTTACCTCGACAGAATTAAAAATGGTGCTAAAAAGATGAATATAGGGTGTTTTTCTAGAGGCGGCAAACTTTAAATAAAAACAAACCATAGAACCATATTCTTATGATACATATATGCGGTTTATTCCAGAGATTAATTTTTGGTGGGCATAATTTAAATACACTATTGGGCGCGTATATGGCGTAATCTCGAAGTCTAATTTTCACAAAGTCTATGCATTAAATCAGGCTGTATTTCGGCAATAACGAGTTGAATGTTGTCTTTAAGGTGGTCTATTGGGTCTAATTCATCAATTTAGCAGCATAGACATGGGACTTTAAGTAGCCCCAAAGAAAATAATCTAATGGTGTTAAATCGTACAAACAAAAGATGGCCACAATGTATGTAGATTCTCTCATCTGTATTTTCATAAGGAACACACAAACATCACACACCGACATATATATATATATATATGTATATATATATATATATATATATATATATATATATTTATATATATATGTGTGTGTGTGTGTGTGTGTGTGTGTGTGTGTGTGTGTGTGTGTATATATATATATATTAAGACGTATATTTAGTTAAGGAAAAAGTGCTCAATGCGTTAGTAGAACTAAATATGTTTTTTATCATTTCAACCTCGGGTGTATAAACTTAATCCGTTACAGGTTGTTTCAATAGACGAGATAAAAATCATCGGCCTATATCGTCAGATGATTTAAGTTAAAATAAATTTAAAGGAAAAATAATGTTTTTGGATTACATACGGATATTAAAAACCAAAAGAGTGGGAGTAATGGATAGAGAGGGGAGGAGGAAAAAAGGGGAAAAGGGAAGAGGGTGGAAATTAACTAGAGAAAAAATATATAAATATAAATTAAAAATTACAAATTACAAATTAGATAAAAGGAAAGGGAAAAGAAAACAATAAAGAAAGAGAGAGAGAAAGAAAGAAAGGCGATTGATGATTGAGAGTTTTTAAGTAAATTAAAATAAAAATAAAACAAGGAAGAAAGAAAAGAAGGAAGGAAGAAAAGAAGGAAGGAAGAGATTGATAGGATCTTTAATTTTGCATATCTTTTTTGTTGTCTTTTTAAAATAGATTTAACACAATATACATTTTTTTTTAAACACAAATTAGTTTTTAAAATTCTGAAATTTTCGAATGTGAGTTTTTTTTCTTTTTTTGAGAAAGTTTTTGTTACACTTTGAATTTAAATAAATATAAGGAACTTATCAACATAAAATAGAGTTTTCTGCCCCTGATGTACACTTGTCTGCCCCTGCTATGCACTCTCCAAATATCCCAACTGAAAACCAATAAGTTGTACCTTCGGAGTAGTGCGCAAGTGCCGAATCGGCTGTGGACTGGCTCAATTCTGTTGTTCACATTAACTTCTACACTTAATTTCTAGAAACAGGTATTTACATGAAGGACCACGTGAAGGTTGCCAACATCCACAGTGAAAATGATACTATGAAACCAACAGGATTCGAACTTGAAACACCCAGGCCATCAGTTTCCATCAATATCCACTTCATCAAAGCGACCCTCCACCAAACTAATAGATTATTTAATGCAGAATTGTCAAAAGAAACAACGCTACAGATTTATTTTAAAATTTTTATTTAAAAAAAATCAATTCAGCTAACTTGATTATGTAGTAGAGCTGACATATATTCAATGTAACTGCCTTCAGCCTCAATCACTGACTGCATCGATACAGGTCCGAAACTGGGAACATGCCTTTTCCACAACCGCCGGCAGAAGTTTGGTGAATACTGGGCAGATGGCAGAGATCAGGCTGGCTTTGGTGTTGTGGGAGGTCATGTTGGTGATGTTCTCGACATATGACCAAACGAAGTTGTCCAGAAGGTTTAGGTCGGAGGAGGAGAGAGTCTAGTGAGAGAATGATACAAAGTCATAGCACTCTTTCTGAAGCCAAGCCTAAGTCTCTTTGGGCTTGTGGGCCGGCACCAAGTCCTGCTGCCACACCCAGCGTCCGCCAGTTGCCACCTGATTTCAATAACGGATCACCACACTCTTCAGCACATCCAGGTACACTTTGGTGTTGACTTTCAAGCCGACTTGAAACCACACCAAAGACCATAACTGTGGATCATCCGATGCATTGGGCTGTGCTCTCAAACGTTGAACTGTCTGGATTTGCAATTTAAGGGCGCTGGCAATGGTCCTGTTGTAATAAGTTTGATCGTTAGAGAGCATGAATTGTACAGTGGCGCTTGTCCGATCTCTCTTGAACATTGTGTCACTTTCAGACATGATTGGAAGCTCCCATCGCTATTGGGATTTGTAGACAACTGGCCAACTAGTAGATGGTCTGAAAAAAAAACAAAAAAAAAACGGGGTTTCATCAAACGGAGATGGAATCATGTCGTCTTTTCTAGGGCGACAAATTTATTGTTCCACCCTGTAGTAACCTTCTTCATTCCCGCTCTTTACTACCTGCTTTCAATCATGAGCAAACTATTGAAACTTTCAATTTATCTGTCCAGAGTATTTTTTTTTTTTTTTGTTCATTCTTCAGCTGTCCAAGATTTGAATTTCCTGGCGAAATTTTAGCCTTTTTTATTATTATTATTTTCTGGCTTCGATTCAAGAATGTTTTTTTGACTGCAACTCTTTCAGATAATTCATAATTAAGATTCTGGAAACTGTCAACCTGGACATTTGCTTTTATTTATTATTATTCTATTTTTATTTTTATTATTTTTGTTTTCGTTTGAAAATTTTGATTTGGCTGCATAGTATCCATTTCTTCAGCAATTTCATGAGCAGATTTGCTCAACAGTTTCTTAGACTCATTAATTTCAGATCATTATTATCCATCCATGTGCATCATTCAGACAGCTTCATCGCGTGCTTGAGAACAGAACTCCTGCCAAGTATACAACTGTTTCATTGGGATTGGGTTTTTTTGGGGTTTTTTTTAAACAGTGATCACCACTTATCAAGGCCCGGAAGCCACTCAGGAATAAGGGTTATTGCAAGTACATTACGTTAGTGTGGAGATT